>NC_056743.1:1758848450-1758893450 GCF_019279795.1 Protopterus annectens
TGAATACCAGTGATTTGTGGTCCAATATGACCAAGGAGGAAGTTATAATTAATGGTAAGCAAAGCCGTTCCATATTGGTTAACACCATATCAAGGATTTTATCACCTCTGGTTGGGATGCAGACTAACTGGTCCAAAGAGTTTGTATTAATTAAGCCCAAACATTTCTGAGCAAGTTTGAGGATATATAAGCCTCCCAGTTGATGGTGGCATAATTGAAGCCCTCCAGGAGAATGATGTTTGGCTTAATGCAAAGAGACACCATACAAGTTAGGTAACAGGTATGGTCTGAAGGAGACATAGCAGAGGTTCAGTACTTAGCTATGATGTAATAAAAAGTTTTATTACTAGTAAATTGAATGTGAAGGAGCTCCAGGTTGTTATCTTGTCTAACAAGGTGAATATTTATTAAAATATGGAGAAATTGCTGCCTTTAGTATCTCCATCTAATGCGGTAAGCCTGAATATGTGGTAGGTACTGAAATCCTCTACAGATGAAGTGTTCTCATTCGTCTTGAACCAGATCTCCATGACAATGCACGTGTCAATGTTTTCCAAATAAATGAGTGCATGTAGTAAGTGTAGTTGTTTTAAGCACCTAGCACTGAGCAGCAATTCAGATTCTGTTTTGTTTTGTTATGTTAGAATCTTTAAAAGACTGGCATTGCTTAAAAAATGCAAGCGTCTGGTTAAGGATTTAGCCAATATATGAAATCTTGGGGGGGGGGGGGGGTTGGTGCAGGCCGTCCCTGGCAAAGCAGTTAGAACTGACTATCATCTCCTCCCAGACTGATGTATATTGTATTTCCTTTGAATGAGACCAGAAGCTAAGCCAGTTGCTGAAATCAATAATCTTTTGATCATGTTGCGGCATCATTCTAGGCGATGGTAAAATGTTCCTCAAGTCTAGAGTCATAACTAGGTCCATGCTTGCCTCAGACTTATATCCCTTGAGCTCAATCATGTCTTTCTTCTTTCAAAGGCAGTTTTATAATATTTTTTTCTGGGTTTTATTTCTGGCTTTTTTTTCTGAGTTATGCTGGGTTTAGATGAAGTGTGTGTAGACTAGTTGACACACACACATGTATATATATATATATATATATATATATATATATATATATATATATATATGGTTTATTTTCATTAGCTAGAATGTCATGTAACCGAGTGCACTTGCACGATGTCCTACATCCTGAACGACAGGAATGCCGAGCACCAACATTCCTGATTCAACAATCTTGCCCCCTTCTGGACCCATGTTAACACTTGTTCCTAGGTCCACAGTGGTAGGGAGGTTCAAGGTTGGTGTTTATGTCAGGTATACCTCACTTTAGCATTCCAACATTTCACAGAAGTACGTCCAGCATGTGATAAGGTAAACCTCTATATATGCCTATATATAGCTCTATATCTATAACTATATATATATATATATATATATATATATATATATATATATATATATTGTGGATCTAGGCCTATCCATTGAAAACATGTTTCCACAAAATGGAAATGGTGGAGGTCACTTTCACGAAAGTGCTTTTTTACCAAAAATGCACTTTTGCCAAAGAGAGATAAAAAAAAAACATGACAAAAGGGCTGTTGCTGAGATTGCGGCACAGTGGGGATAAGGGAATATTCCCTTTTCCCCACTGTTGTGCGATCTTGGAGTGACAATATAAAAGTAGGGGGGTGTGGGGGGCAGACTCCCCCACATGTGGGGTGCAAAGGGGCTTGCCCCTTGCATAAACATGATTACTGTTGTTTTTTTTTTTTTTTTTTTTTAATTTTGTCATTTTTTTTTTATTTCTCTTTCGCAAAAGTGCATTTTTGGTGAAAAAGCACTTTTGCGAAAGTGAGCTTGAGCATTTACATTTCGTGGAAACATGTTTTCCATTGATAGTCCTAGATCCATATATATATATATATATATATATATATATATATATATATATATATATATATGTGTGTGTGTGTGTGTGTGTGTGTGTGTGTGTGTGTGTGTGTGTGTGTGTGTGTGTGTGCGTGTATGGGTCCCTATCATAATGCTGAAAACTCATAATACTAAAACCCATAAGGTTGAACCTTTTTCAATAAAAACTCATAACACTAAAAACTGAAAAGTATATAACTGTATAGAACTGTGTAGAATATACATTATGGTTTCATTTTTTATTATAGGAGTTATTGGGTAAGTCAGTCTAGTCCAGTATGTGGGAATTGTGATGGTCAGCATCATGTTGTACCCCCCCAAATCTTTAGATGTCCACATTTGCTCTTATGTGTTCATAGGTATTTACTAGGCTAATGACCATAAGGACCTTTTTAAGCCTAGCTGTCCATGCCAAATCTATGATAAGTTCTGGTACCCCAGATAAGTGTAAGCAGGGGCTTGGAAGATGAACAGTTTATAGGCTGCTTGTGTCCATTAAAGACACGGGTGCTAAACCAGGAATGACTTTCCTGTTCACCATCCAATTGTCCAAATTACACTTGAACTGGGTTAGAGTGAAATGCTGCTTCACATGGATGGACAACCTGCTCCAGAGAAGGGGTAGTCTCTGGGATACATGCCTGTCTCTCCTGCAGGTCCTATTTCTATCACAGGCAAAGTTTAAGTCTTTAGTAGAAGGGTAATTCTGCTGCTGTATATTTTGCAGATATGCAGGATGTCCATTAGAGTGGAGTGTGACAGTGCCTTGTATGCCAGGCATAGATCTCTCAACAGCCTGTAGGAGACACAATACTGGGACAGGGCCTTGAGGTGGTCTGCATAGGACATGTTACTTACGCCATGTATTCTTTTAGTGAAGAACTTCTGTGGACATTCCAGTTGTTAGATATGCTTAGTTAGGTACATACCAAAGGGGGCATTGTACTCAATAACTGGTCTGATGAATGCCGAATGCAGTGGAATAATGACTTCCTTGGACTTAGATGCCATACCTTTGTTTATATGTTGCACAACATAGAATGATTTTCTAACTACTGTAAGCATACGATGGTCAATGGTTAGATTACTGTCTATATGTGTCCCCAAGTCCCTGACTACTAGGTCTACCCTTAGTGGTGTGTTGTCAATATGATAGTTACCAGGGATGGATGACTTCCCAAAGGGTACTATTATGCATTTCTTGGTATTTAGTTTTAGTCCATGACTCTGACACCAGTTGTTTGTTTGTCTGTGTCAGCCCATAATGGAGAACATTTGTGTTGGTGGGGGATGCAATGACAGCTACAAATTTGCAATTAACTGCGAATTTAATCAGTCAGAGGCTATTGACATTGGCCTTGACTTCAGAGAAGCAAATTCCAAAAAGGAGTGGTCCCAGGACCGATCCCTGTGGGGCTCCACTTGTGACTGGCCTCTTTCTAGAGGTGGACTCCGCAATTTTAACTTCTTGAGTCCTGTCTGTGAGCTAGCTGGCTATCCACTGGGTGACATAAGGGTTTGTACCTAACCTATTGAGTTTGTCAGCAATGCCTGAGTGGGGTATTGTGTCAAATGGCATGGCCACGTCAACGTAGGTAATGCGAACCATTTTGCCCCTATCCATTGCTTTTGTGACTTTCTCAAAAAGGTCCACCAGATTAAGTAGGCATGACCTGCCCTTGAAGAAATGAAATTGTGTTAGGTCCAGTATCTGGAGATTTCCTATGTCATTACTGATCATTTCCATGATAATTCTTTCCTAGGCTTTGCATATGAGACTAGTGAGATTTTTGGGTCTGTAGTTTCCAGGTTCTGTAGATTGTAGATGGCCCACCTTTGTGCAGAGGAATGACTGCTGCTGTCCTCCATTCATGAGGCATGAAGCCTGTTTGGAGGCTACAGTTAAATACCTATTCCAGAAGGTCTGATAGGTCATATTTCATGCTATTTAGAAGGCATTCTGGGATATTGTCTGGGCCCACTGATGATGTGTTCTTGGTGTTAGCCAGAGCATTAAGGACCTGTTCCCTGGTGATAGCAGGAGGAGATATATCTGATGATATTTCTTGAGAGAAGGATAAGGGGGAGAGAGGGGTAAAGTTGGAGCTGAATTTGTTGGCCAGTAGGTTTGCTATATATTCTGGCTCAGTATAGGTGACTCCATTAACAATGAGCTTTGACTACAACTGCATATTGCCTTTGAAGCTGCGGACATAGCTAAATAATGCCTTGTGGTTGTTTGGCCTGGGAGGCCAAATTTACCTCAAATTTGGCTTTGGTAGACTTTATTTGTCCTCTGAGTTGTTTGTTTAGTTTGACGAAAGTGCTTTTATCCTGCTGGGTGCTGCGCCTCCCGATTGTTACCATGATTTTATTCCTTCTGTTACATAGCCTATTGATGTTGTGATTCCACAAGGCGGGGTTTGCTTTTTGAATTAGTTCTTTACTTCTTCCTTAGGGGTACAGCTGTCTCTATGCAGCAATTAACATGCTTATATAGTGTTTCTGTGAACAGTTCAGGATAAGCAACAGTGTTCTCAGGGTTTATAGGGGCTTGAAATTTTGCCAGGTTATCACTTAATAGTAGGAAGTTAGCCTTAGAGTAGCTCCTGAATATTCCTGGGTTGTCTAGGGTTCCAGGTTTTATTTTTACTTCAAAGGACACCATTTTGTGGTCTGACCTAACCAGAGAAGACATTACACTATGGGTTGTGCAGCACTCTCCCATATTAGTGAGAACCAGTTTCAGTACAGCTGCACTCCTAGTCAGTGTACTGACTATCTGGCCCAGGAAGTTTGTGTTAACAAAATTCAGAAATCTCTTTGCCTGTACATTTGGTGATGTATATGATTCCCATTTAATAGTGGGGTAATTAAAGTCCCCCATGGGTATGGTACTGGGTTGGATGGTGAATGTTTTTATTAAGTTTAAATACATGGCATACGTTTCCTGGGTCACAGAAGAGGACTTACAGCTTGCAATGAAGTGCTATTGGATTTTACCTATAGTGCTTTTAACTTGGAGAAGCTCAAGTGCATTGTCCTGTTTGACCAGCCTTGACGTATACTTACTTTTGATGTAAAATGAGACACCTCCACCTTTAGTAACTCTCTGTGTAGTAGCTGGTCTAAATGTGTGGAAGGCATTATAACCTTGCACTGTCAGTATGGTCTCCATGGCTTTAAACCATGTCTCAGTAACTGCACAGACTTCAGAATTTTCTAGGTTGAAGAGATCTTCTAGGGAGTAGAGTTTCTTGTTTAGACTCCTAGCACTGAGCAGTAACACATTTAGATTTTCTTGGTTTTGTTTTAGTGTGTTGGAACTACTTTCAGTTTGGCATTGCCTAAAAAAAAGGCACTATGTGGGAAAACAATGTTTTACCAATATTCAAAAGCCTAGAGGGGAGGGGTGCAGACCATCCATGGTAAAGCAGTGTGGTCTGTTGACCATCTCCTTTCATACTGACAAATATTGCACTCCCTTAAAATGACACCAGAAACTGAGCAAATTATTAAAGACAGTCATCTTTTGCTCATATTGTGGTATCATCCTTGAAGAAGGTAAAATGCTGCTCAATGGTAGGCTCATACCAGCCTGAGAAATATATTCCGAGAGCTCCATGAGCTCTCTTCATATAGTCTAGGGAGGTACGTCTCAGGTCATTTACACCCACCTGCACCATGACTGCATAATACTGGCACTTGCGGTCCAGTGACCTGAGTGCATGTGTAATATAGAGGATCCTGGCCCCTGATAAGCAGCTGACTGCATCTTTCTCCTTACTGTGTCCGGTGAGAGGTACATCATTGTGTTTCACAATGGAGTCTCTAATGACCAGAATGTTGGACTGTGTGGTGGCTTTGCCTTATGGGCTTAGAAGTAGAGGCTCCATGAGACATGTATGTATGTAATGAAGTGGTTGTTACTTTGAAAGAATGGATTCATTGCTGCTGAGGCTATTTGTTATGTGTACTTCATCTAGGAGGTCTTTGGGGTTTAGGAAGGTTACATTTAACTGCATCAGCATATGTGGGTCTATGTGTCTGGTTTGAAATGTGTGTGATGGGTGCAGCGTGTGTACTACTGACAATGTTATTAACATTGAGTGCTTCTATGTGAGAGATTTGTCTCCAGTGACATTGTGTAAATACATCTCTCACATACCATATCAGTTTGCTTGAAAATTAACTGGATGTCAGTAACCATGAGGCAAATTCCATATTGCATCAGGATGTCTATATCCACCACGCTGGTAATGGAGATGGTGGGAAAGCACTGATTTACTGTGTGTGGTGTCTTTTTTTATTTCTCCATGGTTTAAATCATAAGCAATGCTACAGACTTGAAACCTGTGAGTAGCTAATTAGGTAGTACATCTATCTTTTGTACTGGAAGATCAGAAGACTGCGGTTCTACTCTCACAGAAAGCAGCTGGATTAATTTTTTGCAGCATAACAGGGGTACTGCACTCCACAGTGTGCCATCCTTTGGGATGTGATGATAAACCAATGTTTCATCTGTTTGAGTTTGTGATAACTCACGTCAATGTAAAATATCCCATGAAAATTATGGAAGAGTATCCTTCCCATTCTATTTAATTTCTACAATAAATTTACATTATTTACAACATTTAAAATATTTTCAGTATTTTCCATCTTCAATTTCACAAATTATAACATCTTTCATTCTCTTACCCAATCCTTTTCTCCACAGCCACCATTTTATTTCCGCCAACACATGTTCACCATTCTGTTATACAACAATTCATCACATCTTCTTTTCTCAAAACCCCATACTCTCTTGTGTTATTTTTCCTTCTTCTTTTCTTACCTTATAGTTCATGTTGAATATTTTTTTACATATTTTCTTTCCTTTCTCAATTTCTTTTTCAGGTCTCTTGGTAACAAGTACCATCATGACTCTGTCATAACTCATGTTGGAGTGAATGACCTGAGACATACCTCACTGGATTATATAAACAGAGACATGATTGAGATTTCCATGTATGTGTCCCAGGCAGGTATGTCTCTAGCCTTGAGCAGCATATTACCCTCATCTAGAATGATCTCAAGGTATAAACAAAAAATGATTGATTTCAATAATTGGCTTAATTTTTGGTGTCATTCAAAGGGGATCCAGTTTCTGCCAGCCTGGGATGACATGGCTGACAAACATCACGCCTTTGCCAGAGACAGTCTACACCTGGCACTTCTAGGCTTTTGGCTAATGGCAAAGGCTCTTGCCTCCTCCATAGTGCCTCTTTTAGGCAAAGTCTCAAAAACAAAATTGCCACTGTGGAAATTGCCAACTATAACAAAATAAGGGTTATAGTTCTAAACACTAGGTGCTTAAACCAAAAACTACACACCCTGAAAGCACTTCTATCACTGGAGGATGTAGATGACTGTGCAGTCAGAGAAACCTGGTTCAAGGCCTCAGAGGGTACCCCAGTTTTGCAAGGCTACAATGACTTCCACATCTTCGGATCGTGAAACAAACATGTGAGAACCAAAGGAGGCGGTGTTTCTATCTATAGTAAATATAAATTCACCTCCCAACTAGTTAGACCGGACAACTCCGTGGAGTTACTCCAAGTTCAGATTAATGTGGGTAAGACCCCCATTCAAGTCACAGCTACTTATAAATACCCCTCCATGGATCATGATATGTATGAGGCCTACTTGGCCAAACTGGAGTCAATCCAGATATTGTAAAATACTTTGGTCATGGGGGATTTCAATTATCCCTCCATCAACTGGGAAACCTATTCTAGTCCTAACACACTAGCACAAAATTTCCTTGACTTTGTTAACTCAAATGCCCTGGAACAAATTGTTCAAACTCCAACAAGAGGAACAAACATACTAGATCCGATCCTCAGTAACATGACAAATGGATGCACCACTGCAACTGCCGGAACCTCATTAGTTAAATCTGACCACAAATCAGTCACCTTTGAACTGGCACAAACACCAGGACTTACAAAGGGCAAAGTTAGACTAAAAAACTTCACTAGAGCAAACTATGCCCTAAGGTATTAATGCATTCCAAGCCCCAACCCCAGCTGGAAGCGGTAACTACACCAAAGCTTACAGTAAAGCCCTATACAATCATGTATATAAGTGTATAGACTCGGCTGTTCCAGAGAGAATCAAAGCCAGAGGCCCAAGTAAAAAAAAGCCACCCTGGTGGACATCCAGCATCAACAAACTTTACAACAAATGCAAAAACTGATGTCTAAGAAAACTAAGGCGAGGCCCTAACAATGGAAAAGCACCCTTCTCAGCCTCAAGAGGCAAATAAAGCAACGTGTCAAATCCTCTAAGGGTAACTTTGAGAAAAACTTAGCAATCTTAGCCAAGGATAATCATAGGCCTTTTACAGCTATGTATGTACCCTAAAAGGTAGGGCCCAATCATGTGCCTAACTAGTGACTAATGGTATCACACACACACTGATCCCACAGAGATAACAAACCTGCTGGTGGACAGATTTGGTTAAAATTTCACTTCCTTATCTCCTCCAAACTTATCATTAACCTTGCCCCCAACTGCCCCCACACACACACCCTACACATCCAAAGAGCAGGTCATTAAAGAAAGCCTTGTCTGAAGCAATAAACACAGCCTCTATGGGACCAGAAGGCATCCCAGGCTGTATTCTAAACAAAGTAAAACATGAACCAGAATTACCATTAAGTACCCTATTCAATCACAGCCTGACCACTGGCTTTGTTCCTGTGGCATGGAGAACAGCAACAGTTATTCCCCTCCACAAAGGTAGCTTAGCAACAGATCCAGGGAATTACAGACCCATAAGTCTGACCAGCCTCATCTGTAAAGCCATGGAATGTATCATCATGAACCTCATGAATAAAGACATAGGCAACCTCCAAACCCTGGATCCGACCCAATTCGGCTTCATTAAGGGCAGATTCTGCCTGTTAAATCTGGTAGATTTCAAAAATGTGATCAGAGCCACCGATGAGGGCAAATCTGTGCATACAGCATACCTCAACTTGGTAAAGGCCTTTGACACAATCCCATGCTTAGGCATTATTAATAAACTTAGCAAACTGAATGCAAACCCCTTTGTTATAAGATGGGTTGCCAACTGGCTCACAGCCTGGTCACACACTATCAAAGTGGGTGACTCAACATCAACCAGCAGACCTGTCACGAGCAGGGTGCCACAAGGGTCAGTGCTGTGCCCCCTACTGTTTGGTATATACTTCTTAGAAGTTCAGGGCAAAACTAAGAGACCGTGGCTGACTAAGTTTGCGGATGACTGCAAACCGGGTACAGTTACTGAATCCCCAAATGATATCAGTATACTTCAGGAGGGTCTTATGCAGACCAATGACTGGTGTCTTAGTCACGGTCTCAAACTGAATGCAAAGAAATGCATCATCGTTCCCTTTGGTACAAACAATGACCCTTCACACTATCACATTAACAACAATGCTCTATGTACCTAAGAAATGGTAAGAGATCTGGGGTCACAAGTAGACTGCGAACTTAACTTTGACTACCATATGTCTATTGTAGTAAGGAAGACTTTCTACATAGCACACTTGATTAGCAAAGGAATCACCTATAGAGAGAAGGAGGTTATAACCCCTCTATACTCGTCACTAATCAGGCCCTTAATGGAGTATAACACCCCCTTCCGCATGTACCATACAAACCACTTGCAGTAACTGGAGAGACCTCAGGGGTTTCTAACTAAGGAGATCAAGGGACTCCAGCACATGTCTTTTACAGACTGACTAAAGCCCCTGTCACTATACTTAGTATCATACAGACTTCTTAGGGGAGACTTATGCCTGGCTTACAGAGCAATCTCTGACCCAAATCTAATGAATTTGCTGCACATCCATAAATCAAACAGGACTAGAGCTACCCATTCCAGGGACCTAAATATTGCCCGTGGCTTGAATAGGATGTGCTGGAGGGACAAATTTGTCACCCAGCGACTTACCGTGTCTTTGGAATAAGCTGCCAGTTCATTTAAAGCAGAACACCTGATTGACGCTGTTCAAAAGGAACCTGGATGTGTGGCTGGAGCACCATAAATTCTTACTGGGGATAGCACCCAGACCCCTCTTGGACATGGCCACTCATTACAAAATACAATCCTAGGTATTGAATAGAGTATCTATGGTATTACATTGGGATGAAACAGCTAGGCTTGAAATGACCTTTGGGTCGATAGCCTAGTAATTTCCTTTGATCCTATGATCCTGTTTATTCTTTAATTTGCCATTACTAGACTTTCAAACCTAAAAATGGCCAGACTCATTATATTTCCTACAAAATGGTTTACGGTATTTATCTGTATGGCCTTGCTCCCCACATTTCCCACATTTTCTATTTGTAAATTCCTAAATCAAATGTTTTTCAACAGCACAAGAGAAGCAGGCCGTCAGTTAGCCCCAATACCTAAGTTACTCTTTCCTGATTCACTATTATATATATTTGAAATATGCTGTAATTGTATTTAGTGTAACCCACACTTCCCATTCCCCATCCATACATTTCTGTTATTATACATTTTCTTTTTGTGAAGTGCTTTATCACATTTTGTCAGAAAAAATATAACTCCAAATTCATCCCAAGTTCTGAACTGTATGGTTATTTTTTTAACTACAAGTCAATGTTCTAAAAATAAAGTATTTCCACAGTGATAGGCTATTTCTTTTTTTCTATTTCACCCATAAACTTTTCTGCAAATGAAGAGGTTTTAAAAGTTACTTCTAAGAAGTTTTCTTTACTCATATGTATCAAAGCCCTTATGTCTTGAAAAGTAAATCTTAATGGTAATATAATACTGTCCATAATTTCATACCTGTCAATAGCAGCACTGGGTTTTCCGTTTTATTCTCACCACCGTTTCTTTCTGAAGCTGTGCCCTTCTGCTCTTGTCAAACACCTCTCTTCGCTTTGCATTTTGATGCGTGTTCCTTGACGTAGAACGCTTGTGTAAGTTTTGCCTTTGCATCATTTCTATCATCCACAATATTGAGTTACAGAGATGTATTCTTAAACTTGATTACTCTATTAACCAAACATGTACATTACCAGGATGAATATAAGCAGTGCAGATTATGGTCAAGCCTCTGTGCTTTAATCCTCTGTAATCTACTTCTCTCCCACATAACTAAATTGATTATCTTACTGGTCCTGTATCACTCAGTCCTTTACAGCATTCCAGTTCACCTCCTCTCCTTATCTGGTTCTCCATTATTCACTAAATTCTCCAAAACCTCTTTAACCAGACCTCCATTCTCCAACTCAGTAATTTTGATTTCCCCTCTCTCTCTCTCTCTTTCTCATTCTCTCTCCAGAAGTTTTCCAGTGACTGACTATGTTTAAGCCTTCCGCCATCTTAAAATTCTCCAAGTACGATAGCCTTCTTGTGCCATCTAGTGCTAGAAAAGAGAAGGAAATTCCTTGATCTGTTGGCCAAAAAAACAAAAGGTAAGATTAAATAAATAAATAAACAAATACACTTCTGACACATGAAAACTGTATATTTGTCCCTACAAAATTTCTAAAAAGATCATTTTGGACATCAGATTGAAATGTGTTCTACTGGTACTCAGCTAAGAGATTATCTGGCCTTTGAATTATGTTTAAATGATGTTAGTGTACACTAAATAGCAGGAACTTGGCATTTTTTACATGTGATGCTATATTTCTGGGGAAAATGTATATTTTTATTTTGGTACTCTGGATCTAATGCATAATCATAACACTGTCTAGGGTTTGCCTTATCGAGATGCCTCATACTGCCTCTCAAATGATTATATCATACAATAATGCAGATTATACAATGACTCCCTATTAATATTTGAAAACATGCACGCTGATTGGCCCAGCCCAACCAGTGTGCCCATTGTAAGTCCCACAATATACCAATGGAAAAAAGTCCGGTCGCCCGGATTTTTTTCCGTTGGTATAAAGTGCACCAAAACCTTTTTTTTTTATTTACAATTAAAAAAAAAAGAGAAAACGGAGCAATGGAGACTTTCATTTCTCTATTGCTTCTGTTTCAAAGCATTGATGTATCGGGTATGTGTGGGAATGCAAGTCCCATACGCATGTGCAGTACATCAAAACAAAGAGGCAGTATACCACAACCGGCAGAAGAACAGTAATCCGCCGTTATACAAAGACATTATTTAAGAAAAGTACGTTTTTTTTTTCTTAAATAATGTCATTGTATAATAGCAATTACTGACTCTGTGGTTGTGGTATATTGACGATTACCCATGGTTGCCTTTGTTTAATCACTCGGGCTTCACCCTCATGATTAAAACACAAAAAATGCGGATAAATCTTCAATATACCACACCATGTCATCGGTTATTGCTTAAATCCTGCATTGTACAGCTTAATTATGGTGCTTTGGGTTGAATGTAAACAGAAACAATCAAAGGAAAAAAAAGCATGCAGCTATTTTGTCAGTAAAACAATACAGCAAGTTCAATGTGGATATCTGATTGATGTATAATGTACCTTGTTTGTTTTTACAACTCTGTACAAATATATTATTATTTGATAACCAATCTGGAGCTTTTCTCCCTGGGCCTCCACTGAAAATGGACCTAGTCTAGTCAGAATTTCCCGGTTAATAAATGTAAAATAAATAAAAATAAATAAAATAAATATTTTTTTTCAGAAAAGATGCAATAAAGACACAAAATGTGCCAAGTTGCTCAGAACAAAGAACTGCTCTTTTCTGTAAAAATAGAAAAGCATTGGAAAGTACATCTGTTTCTTATACCCACACATTTGCCAAGCTGTAGCATTGTTGCCTCACAGCAAGAGATTCTCCTGTTCGATTCACAGCTGGAGTGCCTTCTGTGTGGAGTCTGCATGTCCTCCCCATGGTCGAGTGGCTTCCAAAAGACATGCGTGAATGGGCATGCTTTCACTGAAGGTTGGGCGTCAGGCTGGCAACTCGGCACCATAAAAAAATCTACTGCCAATCATTAGCAGACTGGAGTTCTGCTCTGTTGACCCCTAACCGGGAAAAGCCAAACAAACTTGCTGTGAAAATCTGTTACCTCATTTGGGATTGGAACTTTCTGGTTTACCTTTGGGGGAAAGTTGATTGGATTTCAAATTCTATTCTAGTACAGAAGGTTAGATCAAGACTTATTTTATCTAATGCAGAAAAGGGAGATTTGGTTGCACTGGCTATACTGAATTTAAATTTCTGATCTAGCACAGAAGGTTAGATCAAGACTTATTTTATCTAATGCAGAAAAGGGAGATTTGATTGCACTGACTCCCAGTGTTGCCTTAATCTAGGGCACCCCCTCTGGAACTGCTGTGATGAAATGAGACATTATCTTCTATGTTTAGAGTACAGCTTTTCCTTTCAGTTATTTCAGTCAGTTAATCAGCTGAATGTTATGCTTTCTACTTAAAGTGTTCTTTGAATTATAGTTCAAAATAGAGACTGCCTGCTTCAAGCATCAGTGAGCTTACATGTCTGGAATTTATGATTTTTTTGCAACTTTGAGAAGGATTACAGTGATCTTCGGTTCATATAGTGTTAGATCTAGATAGCTGATAGTGTTTGCCTAATGCATCCATTTATTCAAACACCTTCATTTCACATTTCTTTGTGCAAGCACATACTTGTTTAAATACTTAACCTCAAAACAAGAAAAAGATATATTAAATGTCAAATGTTTGTGTCTGGCTGCTAATTAATGCATATAATGGTAATTGCATGAAACTGGTGAAATATAACTGTTGGCATCCATAGTTATATGAGAGTGGCTGTTTATCAATATCTGACAAAAGCTAAAAGTATGGTTGCTTCATTTTGACAATGTACTGTAATTGAGATATTGGTGTGCAAGACTGACCTGGCTAGTGGCAGCAAGTTACCAAAAAGCAGGAAGGGTTAGAGTCCTTATAAATGCACTATTATTCCTTTTGGAAAGCATTGTGTAAATGTGTGTGTGTGTGTGTGTGTGTGTGTGTGTGTGTGTGTGTGTGTGTGTGTGTGTGTGTGTGTGTGTGTGTGTATGAATGCAGTAGGTTTAGCTAAAATACAGCATGAGAGAAAAAGAGAGTGAGAAAGAGAGAGATGAATTTCTGGGATGCTAGGCGTTACATTGTACAGTGTAGAGCCTGGTTGGGTGTGGCTGTTTGTCATAACCCAAGGCAATGTGTTCATTTAAAATTTGCTCATCAGAGAAATTAACTCTCAATTATATTACTAATTCATGACAACTATGTGGAGTTAAAACCCACATCATCATGTACGGCTCTTAAATAAATTATTCTCCATAAAGTTATAACTATGTAACCCACAGAAAACTCCACAGATAACTATGTGCTTTAGTAAACAGTGCCACTTTGCAAAGACAAGTAAAAACAATGGCAGCCATTTTCTTTTTCCTCATTAAGTGGCAGCATTTAATTATGATTTTAACGCTTTCAGGAAAGCATCTGCTCCTTGCTCTGGAATGTAGCAGGTTACACCTTGTTACAAAATTCTGCAAATCTGCCTAACATGGAAGGCCATATACAGTCTATAATCTTAAGTACAGACTCAGGTCACTTGTAAAGAACTGGCAAACACAGCAAATGGTAAAAACAACACTCAAAACATGCTTCTGTTTTCTGCATTGAAAGTCGTGCAACTTCTACAAATGCATTCCTGTCACCAGCCCTTGTTTCAGTTTGTATGTTATCCTGCATTCTACAGCATTTCCTTTTTAATAAACTCTAACCAAAATGTGATAGCTGACTATGTGATAGCTGAATGTTTAAATAATTTGTTTAACTGTTGTAGGCTACACACTAAAGCGTGATAGCCTTTTCTGATCATTTGTATTCGTTTAAAGCTGTTTTATGTGTATTTTTTACAGTTTTTGTCTTATCTTTTCAAAGAAACAAAAAAAAAAAAAAACAATCCTTGTTTCCCACCTTTCTAAGCTAGTATAGTCCAGTTTTCAGGCTAGTGCTGAATTCAGGGCTGTGATACTAGTTCCCATACCTTACTTGGATAGAAGGAAGTTCCTCTGCTCACCTGTGAGAGAGGGGAGCTTTGAGCAACCTATCTGTCCATGGAGGAGTGGTTCCAGACCAGACGTTAGTAGTTTATTGGCCATTTTGGGCTAATTTCTATCTCTTTCATTTCCCTACTATAAAAAACGTGTTTCCATGGTTTTGCACACCAGGCAGTGCCAGTTAGCTACGGTTAAATTATTATTATTAAGTCTCCTCTTCAGTTTTTCCCTTGAAACTAGTCTAACTCTCAACCTAAGCACTCAAAAAGTATCTTACAGCCCAGCACTTGCTCAGAACTAATAGCAAGCACTAATATACCCTGACACTGATTGCCCAGCAGGGCAAGGCTCTTTATTCACCCCTCACCAACCAAGCGACTAAGCAGCTCACCCTACTATTCAGGCATGACCAAAGGGCAACTTCAGGTGCACTCTCCAGTCCAGCTGGTGAATCTGGGTATCCTGAGGCAATGTTACAACTGCCTCATGTACACAGACAACCCTCTCCCTCTACCACAAAACACTAACATATGCGAGAGATGCAATTATACAACCAAACTGGAAGCTAAGCTGTCTCCACCCAAGACTAGAACAGACAGTCAAGAGGAGAAGGTTAACACTTGCACCACAACTCCAGCCACACACAGACCTACTAAAACAGCACTGGCAAAAAATACACATAAATACACAATATCATACTTGGAGGCTCTAAATAAAAACCTGCAAAAGCATCAGAGACCTCCAAAGCAGACACCCAAACAACCTGCACTTCCCGTCATAAACCGGACAACACATAAAACACAAAATCAGTGTGATGCACAATCACAGCCCTTAAGACGAAATAACATACCTAACACACTAGTAATAGGTGACTCTATAGTCAGGCACACTGACGTCCTACTCACTAGGCTGGACAAGCAGAAGGTTACTGTTAGCTGCCTGTCGGGAGCCAGAATCCGCCACCTAATACAAGCACTCAGGTCACTCCAGAACAAGTATAAATATGACTCTGTCATTGTTCATGTTGGTGTGAATGACCTGAGATGTGCCTTCCTGGACTACATGAAAAGAGACATGGAAGAGCTCTCTGATCATGTAGCCTAGGCTGGTATGATCCTGACCCTGAGTAGCATCCTGCCCTCACCAAGAATGATACCTCAGTATAAATAAAAAATGATCAATTTCAAAAATTGGCTAAGCTTCTGGTGTCATTCAAAGGGGATCCAGTGTCTGTCAGCCTGGGATGACATGCTCGACAAGCCGCATTGCTTCGCAAGAGATGGCTTGCACCTCTCACACCTAGGCTTTCAAATACTGGCCAAGGCTCTTACTGCCCCCATAGTGCCTTTTTTAGGCAAGGCTCAAAGGTCAAACCCACCTCCATAAACAGCACAATTAACAAAAAACTGAGGATTATGCTACTCAACACCAGGAGTTTAAATCTCAAAATGCACGTGCTCGAAGCACTCCTTAGTATGGAGAACGTCAACATCTGTGCAGTAACTGAAACCTGGTTCAAGGCTGCAGAGAGCACCCCAACATTACTGGGCTACAACTCATATCACACGTTTTGGCCACAGAACATGGACCAAAACACAAAGGAGGGGGTATATCCATATTCATCAAGATACCTACACCTCCAGGTTAGTAGCGCAGCATGATACCTCTGAGATCATCCATGTGCAACTAACATCGGGCAAATCTGCAATGCAAATTGTGGCCTGCTACAGATCACCCTCCATGACCCAGGACCACCACTCCACCTTTCTGGAGAAACTGGAAAACATGAATGTCCTACCAAACACCCTGATATTGGGCAATTTCAATTACCTTACCATTCACTGGGAAAACTACTCTAGTACAAATTCCCAGGCCCAGCACTTCCTGAAATTCATCAACTCAAATGCCCTGGATCAGCTGGTAAACTCCCCTACCAGAGGTGAAAACATATTGGACCTGGTCATCACCAACATGGGCGACAGGTGTTCCACACCGGAGGTCAACCCATTACTGGTGAGATCAGACCATAAACTAATCACTCTGGATGTCCACACCCCACCACCACCCCCAACTAAGGAAACCACAGTAAAAACCTTTTCTAAATCAAACTTCACCTTACTTAAACATAGGTGGTAAGTTTCACAGCTCCCATGCTAAAGGATAATGCTGACCAAGATGCAGAAACCTTTACAAATGCACTCTATGAGCACCTACAAGGATGCATGGATCATGCCATCCCTAGCAAAACCAAGACTCACTCCTCTAAGAGAAGGAAACCAGTTTGGTGGACCCCTGAAATAAACAAGCTATACAACAGAAGGAGGAAACTAGTTCAGAAAAAAAGCAAATCCCAAGAAGGAAAGACATCCCCGATCAGTATCAGTAAGAAACTAAGGTCCCTCATGAAATTATCCAAAGCTAACTTTGAAAGAAAAATAGTCAAGGATTCAAAAGATGACCACAAAGCCTTCTTTAGCTATGTTAAGAATCTAAGTGGCAACTCACAGATATGCACTGAACTAGTGCAAAATAGCACAAAATATACTGAACCTACTGATATTGCCAACATCCTGGCAGATAGATTTAGTGCAAACTTCACCCCCCTCTCACCTCCAAAAGGGCCCACAACAATACTGGAAAAGTGTAGTGTCCCAAAAATCACAGAAGCACAGGTGAAAACAGCCCTTTCAAAAGCCAAAAACACAGCGTCAATGGGACCAGATGGTGTCCCAGGCTGCGTCTTGCATGAACTACAGAACAAACTAACCCCCCCACCTAAACATGCTATTCAACCTCAGCCTCTCCACAAGCTATGTGCCCATAGAATGGCACACAGCAATGGATATTCCTCTTCACAACGGAGGGGCCACAACTGACCCTGGTAACTATCGCCCCATAAGCCTGCTCTGCAAGGCTATGGAGTGCATCATCATGGAACTCATTAACAAAGACATTGGGAACCTCCAAACACTTGACCCAACCCATTTTGGCTTTGTTAATGACAGATTATGCCTACTAAACCTGGTTGACTTCTTCAAGACAGTCACCAAGGCCATAGACGAGGGAAAGGTGGTTCACGCAGCCTACCTTGACCTCGCCAAGGCTTTCGACACCATTCCCCACTTGGGTATTACAGAAAAACTCACCAGCCTGAAAATAAACCCCAATGCCACGAGATGGCTTGCCAACTGGCGTACAGACAGAACTCACATGGTAAGAATAGCAGTCTCCAGGTCCAACTCTAAACCAGTCACAAGTGATGTCCCGCAAGGCTCGGTCCTGGGACCTCTACTGTTTGGCATATACTTCTCAGAAGTACAGGCAAACACAGGAGGACTATGGCTAACCAAGTTCGCCGATGACTGTAAACTGGGAGCCATAATTGACTCTCTGGCTGACACGGACATCCTCCTAACGGGCCTTACTGAGACGGACACCTGGTGTCAAAGTCATGGCCTCAAGCTAAATGCCAAAAAATGCATAGTCATCCCATTTGGGAAAACAAAACACCCACGAATTACCACATAGGTGGCAGCCCCCTTAATTCAGAAGAGGTAATAAGAGATCTGGGGACCCAGGTAGATAGTAATCTCTCCTTTGACAATCATATTGACAAAGTAGTTAGAAAATCCTTCTATGTGGCCCATCTAATTACTAAAGGGTTCATATCTAGAAATAAAGAGGTTATAGTGCCCCACTACTCATCACTCATTAAACCCATCATACAGTACAATGCCCTATTTGAGATGTACCTCACAAGACACTTCCAACAGCTGGAAAGACCACAAAAGTACCTCACCAAGAGGATTACTGGCCTCAAACATATGTCCTATGCAGTCCAACTGAAAAAACTCCGGCTGTACTCAGTGGCATATCGCTTACTCAGAGGTAATCTCTGCCTAACTTAAAAAGCCATGTTCAACTCAGAATTGATGGACATACTCCACCTAAAGAAATCCAAGTCATTGCGAGCCACGCACTCTCGTGAGCTAAACCTCTCTACAACAATAAACAGAACATGCTGGAGGGATAGATTTCTGTCACAGAGACTCCCCATGCTTTGGAACAAAATGCCAAATTACATCAGGCAGAGCCCCTCACTAACACTCTTCAAGAGAAACCATGACGAGTGGATGGGTAACAGAAAATACACCCCTGGGATCACTTCATTGGCTCTGCTTGACAGGGGATCAGTTAATTAATCAATGGGGAGGTGAAAGTCGACACACTCTGGCTAGGCTTATAAATGCCCTCGGGCAGATAGCCTAGTACCTACCTATGAACCTATGAACTTATAAAAACTGCAAGCTGCCGATGCTGAAGTCAACTAACAAGAGACATCACAATGATAAGGAAAGAAGCAGCTGCTACTTTACTTAAGTAAAATGTTTTTGTTTGTTTGTTTGTTTTCTGGGAAGGTCCATTTGGGTACAAGCCCCTTTTTAGCACAGGTCCAGGGAGAAAAACTCAAGAAAGATCACTTAAACATTGTTAGACTAGCATATACATTTTTTTTGAACACCTGATAAGGTAAGACATGTCATACATAGGTACAATGCTTTAAAGAGAAAAGACATCTCAAGGTGGAGTTCATTTGGTAATTATTAAGGCACTAATGAAGACAGAAAAATGTGCAAGTACATTAAAATTCATAAGCATATTTTTACATATATCATTCATTAACTACAAAGCTTTCTGTATGGACAAGGCAAACAAATGTGAAGAGGCTCATCAGGAGAAAGAAAGTATGATAATGAAGTATGTTCGTGGAGAGAAAGAGGCCCTGGATCTTCGCAAAAAGAAAGAATTGCTTGATAAAAAGCTCAGGGAAGCAAATAAAGAAATAGAAAAACAAGCCAGCAGGCTACAGCGAATTTTTCAGGAAAGGACGATTACAACAACTTTACGAAATAAAGGATACTAAGCAAGTAAGCTAAACAAAGAAATTGAAAAAATGAAGGAGGAAATCAGTTCCCATGTCATCAAAGTAAAATGGGCCCAAAACAAGTTGAAAACAGAAATGGATTCACATAAGGAATCCAAGGACAAACTGAAAGAAACTCTTGCTAAACTTACCCAGGCAAAAGAAGAATCAGACCAAATTAGAAAAACTGCCAAGAAATGATAAAAGCCTATCAAGAGTCAGAAGAAATAAAATCAAACGAGTTAGATGTCAAATTGCGCCAAACAAAACGAGAACTAGAAAAACAACAACAGGAAGAAAAATCACAGCTGGAGATTCACCAGGCTAAACTAAAAGAGCTAGAAGATCTAAAAAGGACTTTTAAAGAAGGTATGGATGAGCTGAAGACTTTAAGAACAAAGGTAAAGTGTCTAGAAGAAGAACGTTTGAGAGCAGAGGATGAGTTATCAAACTACAAAGAAATTATTAACCGCCAGAAAGCAGAAATTCAGTATTTGTTGGATCGTGTAAAGGTTATAGATTATTTACAAAAACAACAGGAAAGATATGAACGAGAAGTAAACTCGCTGAAGGAAGAGGTGGATAGCTGAAATTCTTTGATTAGTGATCTGCAGAAGGACATTGAAGGCAGTCGGAAATGTGAATCTGAGCTGTTGGGATTTACAGAAAAAATGACCAGCAAGAATGCTCAACTTCAATTAGAGACCAATACACTGCAAAACCAAGTTGACGAACTTAAATTCAGGAGCAGAGAGTTGGAACAGCAGCTTATAGAACTGGAACAGGCCAGTTCTGCACTGAGAAGTAGGCTATAAGAAGTGGAACAGCTGTGGTACAAGGAAGTCAAGGCCCTACAGACTGAGCTTGCATTGAAGCAGAAAGAACTAGAACAGAACACCCGTATAATAGAACTTAAAGATGACCTTGTCACACAAAAACGAAAGCATGCAGCAAATGGCAATGATTTGACTAAACAGCTTCAACATGCACAAAAAAAATTAGAACAGATGGAAAATGGCAACTATGACAGAGGCAAGCAGCATGGTTAGTCGTTCCAGCTCGTCAGGGTCTCTCAATGCAAGGAGTAGCAATGATAATCATTCTCCTGAGAACACCAGCTCTTCCATTGTTGCAGACAACTTCCCAGAAGTAGACAAGGCTGTTCTGATTGAAAGAATAGTGCGACTCCAAAAAGCACAGGCATGCAAAAATGAAAAGATAGAATTTTTGGAAGATCATATTAAGCAGTTTGTGGATGAAATCAGAAGAAAAACAAAACTCATACAGAGTTACATTTTATGAGAGGAATCTGGCACTCTTACATCAGAAGCCTCTGATTTTACCAAGGCTCATTTGAGCAGACACAGAGGAATCATGGCATCCCTTTATACATCACATCCAGGAGACAGTGGACTTTAGAGTTGTCTTTAGAGATAAACAGAAAATTGCAGGCTGTCTTAGAAGATATGCTGCTTGAGAATATAACACTGAAGGACAGCCTACAGACATTAGAGCAGAAATAGAGTGATTACTGACATAACAAAAGGCAGAGGAGCGGCAGCTAAAACAAACTTAGCACTAATTAAAGCATACTGGAACAGTTCTGTGTACCATGTAGCATGCAAAGGGTGCTACAAATTAGAAATTTTTAAGGTTTTTACCACAAGTTCTGGAGCACTCCTAAATGTTGATCTTCTGTGCTCTGTATGGAATTGAATGGATTTGATTGATGATTAATATGAATTGATTTTAAACGTGTACTCTGCACTCTGGAATGAAGCTGCGACTCCAAAGTTAGACTGCATCTGCCAGCTATATCTTCTGAATGTAACAAAGTCTTAATTTTGCTGCATTGTTTTTGTTTTTTATATACGTGTCTATTAAAGTTAGTAGTGTTGTTTAGTTCACTCTAGAACTTCAGGGAAGTAAATATTGTGGGAGGAAATATCCAGGGAATTGTTATGGCTAGGCTTATATAGGCCCTAGGTCCAATAGCCTAGTACCAACTTATGAACCTATTAACCTATAAGGCAAAGATAGTTTAAGAACCAAATAGATTATAGATAATACTGAGCATGTTTTTATATGTGTTATTCTTAACATTCAATACAGAGAAAGTTTGAGATGCATAATAGATGATATATATGCTAGTACTGTGTTGAGTCCCTGTAAAAGTGACAAATTTAGGGGAACAGTTAACTTGGAGGTTATATTGGGAGGAAGGGATGACAAGGAGTTCCATATGTTACCTGTAGGTATTGTAGAGTGAAGTGGAGTTCCATGCATTAGCTGTAGGTATTGCAGAGGCAAGTGAAGTTCCATGTATTACCTGTAAGTATTGCAGAGGCAAGTGGAGTTCCATGTATAATCTCTTGGTATTGTGGAGGGAAGTGGAGCTCCCTGTATCACCTCTAGGTATTTTGGAGGCAAGTGGAGTGGGTCTATATTATCTTATCAAAAAGTTCTTCCATCGAACAGCTTTTCATCGACCCCTAAAATGCAAAGTCCCATTACAGCGAACATCCAAATCAGCGATTTCTTTCCAAGTGGAGTGGGTCTATATTATCTTATCAAAAAGTTCTTCCATCGAACAGCTTTTCATTGACCCCTAAAATGCAAAGTCCCATTACAGCGAACATCCAAATCAGCGATTTCTTTACCTGGGAAAAAAATTGCTGACCCTACCACGAACTACACGTCACTTTAAACATTACAAAGTGGGGGGCATACCCCCCAATGTCAGAGGCTGTTCACCCCTTACTAAATATATACCAACTCCGAGATCGCACTACAGTGGAGAAAAGGGCAAACTCACAAGGATGGCCAAGCGATTTCTTTCCCAAGGAAAAAATTGCTAATTTGGCCTTTTGCTGTGATGGGACTTCGCTTATTAAGGGTTGATAAAAGGCCGTTCGATGGAAGTGGAGTTCCATGTATCACCTGTAGGTATTGTAGAGCCAAGTGGAGTTCCATGTTTTACCTCTAGATATTGTGGAGGGAAGTGGAGTTCAATATATCACCTCTAGGTATTGTGAAGGGAAGTGGAGTTCCATGTATCAGTTCTAGCTACTGTGGAGGGAAGTAGAGTTACATGTATTACCTCTAGGTATTGTGAAGGGAAGTGGAGTTCCATGTATCACCTCTAGGTATTGTGGAGGGAAGTGGAGTTCCATGTATCACCTCTAGGTATTGTAGAGGGAAGTGCAGTTCCATGTATCACCTCTACGTATTGTGAAGGGAAGTGGAGTTCCAGATATTACCTGAAGGTAATATAGAGGGAATTGTTAATGTGTTACATTAGTATGACAGGGAGTATACAATTTAGCTTAAAGGAAACATAACTCAAAAGAAATTAATGGAGGTTGAATGAGCCTTTTCATTAGCGCCAAATTGGTTTGAGATGGGAGTGAATCAATATGGTAAATAAGGAGAAAGGCTCCCCACTGAAATTTTGGCACTTGAAATACTGACTGCCAAAAAAACAGAAAAAAGACTGAAAACACATGAGAAGAGTGAATCTTAAAAATCACTCTTCTCCTTAAGACTTAATTTTGTAGGGATGGCAAGTGCCAACACCCCCGAACTTATATATACTGCTTATATATACTAACTCCAAGATCGCCGTACCTCAGAGAAAATGGAATATTCTGAGAAATGGATTTATATACACCAAGTCTGTCCTTTTGGCCATTCAGTCTCCATGTTTTGGAACTCGCTCTAGCAAGTTCTAACATTTCAAATGATTACCAAGGCATAGAATGTTATGAAAACCTTAGAACTACTAATGTTGAATAGGAGAGTAAAGTTAGTTAATCTGTATTTACATTATTTACGTAAGGGGTATAAGTAATATGTACAACAATGATTTTGTAAAATACTGTAGCTAAAACAAAGAAAAATACTAAATTCTAAGCCCTTTTTCCTATAAATACAAAACTTTAAGATAAACTACCAATAAAAGAACAAGTTAAGCAGATTAAAGTGAGGACAGCATTGCTGAGCGAGATCGATGGAGAGAGAGAGAGATGGGGAAATGATTAAACTGCAAATTAATTTAACCTACCACAATCATTACAAAGGCATTAAATACATATAGTTATTTAAACCTTTATATAATAGCAATTATATATCATTGGCACGTACGTTATGCTGGGGTTTACTCATGCTTTCTATGTTTTGTTTGTTTTGGCTTTAATCGTATTGTTAAATATCAGCATAATCTACAGCCGCGTATGTGGTATTGTTATATTATACCATGCTGGCAGTTATGAGGTCACCGTACTGACAGACAGAAGCAGGAGCTGAAAACTACATAATGTCCAGGTCAAATGAAAAAAATAGCTCCACTGCTGGAAATGTAATACTATTACTGAAATGTTTACTAAAAATAAGAAAAATGCAACAAAAAATAAAACATAGTATAACTTGTGGGTCATGGAATAAAAGTATTAGTAAAATATAGGCTATTCAGAATTGTATATCACATGAACTCTTGCCACAGCTTAAAATAATATGCAGGATGAAACCAAAACTGGACCCTTGTCAATATACTAGGTAGGTATAAAAGCAATAATTATACTAAAAAAATGTAACCTATACATGCAAAACAAAGAGAACAATCCATTCTGTAAAGGGGACTTTCATAAGCATAGCTAGCCTTTGCCTACTTACAAACATTTTTGAAAAAAATATCTATAACCAAGTCCTAGATCACATTAACAACTGTAGGTTCCTGTATAATGCCCAATAAGGCTTCATCAACTCCTTTAGCACTATGAATGCCCTTCCTATACACAGCCAGCAATCAAATCATAAATAGTAGGGATGAATCTAAATTAACAGGTGGGCTATACCTAGATTTTAAATGATCAGCCATAACCACCTCCGTCATAAGCTAAGCAGGCTCGACTTTGAAGTCCAACAATATTATGGTTCTAAAATTACCTTCAAGGCAGATCATTCCAGATCATTTTAAATAACATTTTCTCAAATCAAGGCTCATTCAACACAATAGTACCCCAAGGTTCAATTCTGAGTCCACTGCTTATCTCAGTTTTCATCAGTGATCTCATCACTGACCTTTCCAATTCGAATTTTATAATGCATGATGACCTCCTCATAACTGACACTAGCAATAAACATCTACATCTCCAGCTTAAATGACTAGGCCGCTTCAGTAAGATTTGCATCTAGATCCAAAACAACAGGTTGCTTATCGGCACCTGAAAGTCTAGCATCATGATATCTTTGGGACACCTCAAAATATTCCCAAGAACACTAGTATTGTTACAGACACAAATCTTCCAATTCTGACTGAATGAAAATACATTGGCGCCATCCTTGACCTGTCTGTATTATTCTTTAAATACAGACATCATTATAAACAAATCACTCTCGCAGCTGAAATCTTGTTTAAAAATATCTCATTTACTTACACCTACCTCCCACCAAGCTATAGAACAGAACAAGATAATTTCAAAAAAATGAATACTGTTTTACGTTAGTAACTTTCCACATAAACACATATGCACCAAAAATGCAGACAGCAATTAACAAAATAGATTTGCATTACTTTCTGGCCACCATCATTTCATACTGTTATCCAAGGTAAAATGGCTACCAGTGTACAAAAGAGCAGCCCTAGTACTGTCTTCCCAGATCTTTAAAATGATCAAGTTAGACCATTCCCCTACTAAAATCCATGTTGCAAATTAGACACTACAGCTATACAATGAGGGATATAAATGGAGATATGCTTTCCCTGCTGGGTGAAACAGCATTTTCAAAGATTGCACCTGCCATCTGCTATGAACTCCCAACAGAAATCAGGTTTGAAAATAATTTGCACATGTTCAAAAGCAAGCTAAAAGAGTCCCTTCTTAAGGAAAGTATGTATGCCTGCAAAGAAATGGGTTAAGCACTCAAAAGAAATAACTTCAAGCAAATAGGTTCATAGGTTGGTACTAGGCTATCGGCCCTAGGCCCTATACAAGCCTAGCTATAACAATTCCCTGGCTATTTCTTCTCACGCTATTTACTTCCCTGGACCCCTGTCTAGCAGGGCGACTGATGTGATCCCCAGTGTGAATTTCCTTTCTCCCATCCAATCATCAAGGTTCCTTTTGAAGAGGGCCAAAGAGGCACTCTGCGTGACATGTATGGGTAGTCTATTCCAGAGTCTGGGGAGTCTCTGGGTCAGGAACCTATCCCTCCAGCATGTTTTGTTTATTGTGATGACAAGGTTTAGATCCCTGGAGCGTGTGGCTCTGAGGGATTTCTTTAAGTGTAGCATGTCCAACAGCTCTGGGTTTGACATGGCCTTATATGTTATGCAGAGATCGCCTCTAAGTAGACGATATGCGACAGAGTACAGCTGGAGTTTTTTAAGGCGGTCAGCATAGGGCATCTGCTTTAGGATTGTGATTCTTTTAGTGAGGTATTTCTGTGACCTTTCAAGTTATTGCAGATGCCTTGAGAGGTACCTACCAAATGGGGCATTGTATTCTATAATGAGTCTAATAAGGGATGAGTACACTGGGACAATGACCTCCTTTTTCTGGATGAAAAGCCCTTAGTGAGGTGTGCCACATAGAAGAATTTCCTGACTGTTGTGGTGATGTGGTTATCAAAGGTGAGACCACTGTCCACCTGTGTACCTAAGTCTCTTATTGCACTTTTGGTGTTTAGTGTACTGCCACCTATGTGGTAATTCACAGGTACATGTTTTTTCCCAAAGGGGATAACTATACATTTCTTGGCATTGAGCTTGACCCCATGGCTCTGGCACCAAGCATCTGTTTCTGTAAGGCCCTTTTATAGAGTATCCACATCATTTGGGGATTCAATAATGGCTCCCAGTTTACAGTCATTTGTGAACTTTGTTAGCCAGAGTCCCTTAGTGTTGGCCTGTACGTCAGAGAAGTAGATGCCAAACAAGAGCGGCCCCAGGACTGAACCCTGACGTACTCCACTTGTCACTTATCTGGAGCTGGATTTCGAGTTGGCTACTTTTACAGTGTGGGTTCTGTCAGTAAGCCAGTTGGCAACTCATCGAGTGATGTAGGGATTAATGCCTAGCTTAGTAAGTCTATGATTCCAGAGTGGGGGATGGTGTCAAAGGCCTTGACGAGGTCCAGATAGGATGTGTGGACTGCCTTACCCTCATCCATGGCTCTGGGGACTGATTCAAAGAAGTCAATCAGGTTCAGGAGACAAGATCGGCCCTTCACGAACCCAAACTGGGTGGGGTCCAGTGTTTGAAGGTTGCCAATGGCTTTGTTTATAAGTTCCATGATAATACATTCCATGGCCTTACAAATCAGGCTTGTCAGACCGATGGGGCGGTATTTCCCAGGATCCAGGGTGGATCCCCCCTTGTGGAGTGGGATAACTGTAGCTGTGTACCACTCAGTGGGCACGAAGCCTGAGGTGAGGGTATGATTAAACATGACACTTAGGTGAGTGCTAGTTCATTTTGTAGTTCATGTAGTACACAGCCCGGGATGTCATCTGGTCCCATGGATGCTGTATTCTTAGCTTTGGCGAGTGCATTTTTTACCTGTGTGGCCATTATTACCAGAATTTGGCAATCTTCCAGTATTAAGATGGGTCGTTTAGGGGGTGAGAGGGGGTGAAGTTGGCACTGAATTGATCTGCCAGGATATTGGCAATATCCTTGGGATCAGTATATTTAATGCCATTCTGTTGTAGCTCAGGGCAGATCTGAGCATTGCCATTTAGATTCTTGACATAGTTATAGAATGCCTTGTGGTTGTCTTTGGAATCTTTGGCAATTTTATTTTCATAACTAGATTTGGAGGCTACAATATTGATAATTATCATCTTCATCATCATGAACCCCCTTTTTCCTATTTTCTACACAGGATTGGGGTATTCCATCATCTGTTGCAATGTCTCTCGGTTCCATGCCATTCCCATATCTTCTTTGAGGCCTGACTTTCACATGTCTTCTCTCACACACACTCCATTCATCTCTTTGCTGGATGCCTTCATTTCCTTTAGCTTTCTTCCTATGTCTCCCAAATCTTCTTCACCATATTGTCTCCTGCTTTTCTACACATGTGCCTAAATCACTGTAACCTGTTCTGTTTGACCTTCTCTGTAACTGGAGCTACTTGGGCTTTTGCTTTGATGTCCTCATTTCTTCGTCTGCCCCACAGTGTGGAGTCTAGCACCTGTCTCAGGCACTTCATCCCCATCATCTCTAGCTTCGTCAACTGCTCTTCCTCACTGCCTGGTTCCTATACCACAAAATAGTACTGGTCACACCTTTGTTTTATTTGCCTAACTTTTCAGCTTCTTTGGTATTCTGCTGTTATACACTACCCCTGACACTCTGTGCCAATTGGTTCAAGCCCCTCTGATCTAGCTCTGACCTCCTCATTCAGACTTCTCTTCTCCTGAACCACACATCCAGGATACTCTCTTCTCGCTCATTTTTCAGCTTCTTTTGATTTTCCATTTGCTGCCATTACACGTGTTATTTGTATCCAGTTTCATTGTGCCTACAGCCTTGCACTCCATTCCATTCCATTCCCCTATAATTTGCTGAAGTTCATGTTCAGAGTTTGCCAGTAATGCACATCATTTGCATACAACAGCTTTGTTGATCTGTTTGGTAAAATAGTCCAATACCAGTATGAGCAGCAGTGGGTGCAGAACTCAGCCCTGATGCACCTCCACCCCCACTGTACTCGTACTTGAATTAACGGATCTTTGTAAATAGCCTGCACGAAATCTATCAATGCTTCTGGGACTTTGAACCATCACAGGACTGCCAAGTCAGCTTTCTTGAGACCTTATCATATGCTTTCTTCATGTGTAGGACTGTCCAGTTGGACTTTTTCCTCATCTGTAGCTTCTCCTCAGCTATGTGTTTCATTGAAAACATCAGGTGGGGTGTACTGTATCTTGAGCTCAATCTGAAATTCTCATTGTCCATATTACTTTCTACTACTCTACATATTACTTCATCTGTCACCCTCTCAAACTTTCATACAATATGACAGGAATCTGATACCTCTGTATTGTCTATAGTTGTGAATGTCCCATTTGTTCTTGTATTCTGGCACTAGAATGCTAATTCTCTAGACATCTGGGATACTTCTTTCTCCCCCATACTGCTAAGAATACCCTGTGGAGCAATTTCTACCCCAACTCATCCAACATCTTGATCATATCTGACATGGCTTCATCTAAGATTGCTGTATTCCCTGACTTCATTACTTCTTCTATGGTGGGTTCCTCTCCTTCTTTAATTGTAGGCTGTGTCTAGGAAAATACACCTTCTGTGGGATTTTCTTCTTCCATTAGCCTTTGACATCCTATGGACTGGTGAATAGGTTGTTGCTGGCATACCTTATGAATGATGCCTGATTACTAACTTCTTTATCTTTTTTTTTTGCATTGCAGCCTAATAGATATTGCTTCTTGTTCCAACTGTTCATAGGTTCATAGCTTCATACTAGGCTATCTGCCCTAGGGCATTTATAAGCCTAGCCAGAGTGTGTGTGGCTTTCGCCACCCCTTTGAATGAGATGAGAATACTATGCCCATTTAGGGTTTAGTTTACTGTGCCTCTGTTTAGTAGTGACACAGAGATGACCCCCGGGGTAAACCTACGATCTCCCTTCCACTCGTCAGGATTTCTCTTGAAGAGAGTCAGTGAGGGGCTCTGCCTAACATGGACTGGGATTCTGTTCCAGAGTGTAGGGAGCCTCTGGGTTATGAATCTGTCCCTTCAGAATTTCCTATTTATTTCTGTGCTGAGGTTCAGATCTCTCGCTCTCGTGGCTCTGGTGGATTTGGATTTTCTGAGGTGGAGCATGTCCATTAATTCCAGATTGTACATGGCCTTGTACGTCAGGCATAGATCGCCTCTGAGTAGGTGGTACGCGACTGAATAGAGCTGGAGTTTCTTCAGCCGGGCAGCATATGACATGTGTTTGAGACCCTTGATCTTCTTGGTGAGGTACTTTTGGGGTCTTTCTAACTGCTGCAGGTGTCGGGTAAGGTACATCCCAAATGGGGCATTGTACTCAATTATGGGCCTGATAAGGGAAGAGTATAGGGGCACAATGACCTCTCTTGATCTAGATGTGAATCCTTTCATGATAAGGTGGGTAATATAGAAGGTCTTCCTAACCACCTTGGCAATGTGAGTGTCAGATTAGAGGTTACTGTCAACTTGGGTCCCTAGGTCCCTGATTACTTCTTCCGTACTTAATGGATTACCACCTATGTGGTAATTTGTGGGTACTTTGTTTTTCCCAAAGGGTATGACTATACATTTTTTGGCGTTCAGTTTAAGGCCATGGCTCTGGCACCAGTTATCCGTTTCTATGAGGCCTTTCTGAAGGATGCTTGTGTCGGCTGGAGTATCAATTATGGCGCCCAGTTTGCAGTCATCTGCGAACTTTGTCAGCCACAATCCTCCTATGTTTGCTTGCACCTCAGAAAAATAAATGCCAAACAAGAGGGGTCCCAGGACCGAGCCCTGTGGGACACCGCTTGTGACTGGCTTAGAGTCTGACATGGCTCCAGCAATTCTGACCTTGTGGGTTTTGTCCTTGAGCCAGTTTGCAACCCTTCTTATGACATATGGGTTTACATTTAAGCTGGTGAGCTTGTCTATGATGCCCAAGTGGGGTATTGTGTCGAAGGCTTTTGCAAGATCAAGGTAGGCTGTGTGAACTGCCTTACCCTCATCAATGGCCTTAGTAACTGTTTCAAAAAAGTCGACCAGGTTCAAAACGCAGGATCTGCCCTTGACAAAGCCGAATTGGGTAGGATCCAGTGTCTGTAGGTCCCCAATGTCTTTGTTTATGAGTTCCATAATGATCCTCTCCATAGCTTTGCAGACCAGGCTCATCAAGCTTATGGAGAGGTAATTTCCAGGGTCCGTAGAAGCACCTCCTTTGTGGAGTGGGACCACTGTTGCTGTACGCCATTCTTTGGGTACGTATCCTGTAGTAAGGCTAAGATTAAACAGCAGCCTTATGTGTGGGTTTAGTTCCTCTTGGAGTTCATGTAGCACGCAACCCGGGAAACCGTCTGGTCCCATTGATGCTGTGTCTTTAGCTTTGGAGGGGGCGGCTCTCACCTTGGCGTCTGAGATGTCAGGGAGACTACACTCTGCCGGGATAGATATTTCTCCTTTTGGGGGGGGGAATTTGCACTGAACCTGTCTGCCAGTATGTTGGCAATGTCTGTGGGTTCAGTGTATTTTTTTGTCATTTTGGACTAACTCTGAACATATCTGGGAGTTTCCACCCAGGTTTCTAACATAACTAAAGAAGGCCTTGTGATTGTCTTTAGTGTCTTTTGCGATTTTTCTCTCAAAGTTGGCCTTGGATGATTTTATGAGTGATCGTAGTTTTTTGCTAGTACTGATCAGAGATGCCTTCCCTTTTGGGGATTTTGCTCTGTCATGTAGTAGCTTCCTCCTCCTGTTGTAAAGCTTGTTAATGGCTGGGGTCCACCAGGCAGGATGCCTGCCTTTGGGGGAATGGGTCTTGGTTTTATTTGGGATCGCATGATCCGTGCATTCTTGAAGGTGTCCGTAGAAAGCATTTATAAAGGATTCAGTGGTGTGGGCTGTGGTTTCCACTGGCCCAGGGGCCTTGAAGGATACCACTTCAGTCTTAAGAAGTGTGAAGTCAGCTTTTGAGAAATTCTTCACTGTGGTCTTTTGTGCTGGGGGTGGGGGCACGATGTGGATTTCCAGTAAGATTAATTTATGGTCTGATCTCACCAATGAGGGGTATACTTCCGGTGTGGAGCATTGTGTCCCCATGTTTGTGATGATCAGGTCTAGTATATTATCTCCTCTTGTGGGAGTGGTGACTAGTTGTTCCATCGCATTTGAGTTTATGAATTCTAGGAACCTTTGGGCTAGGGTGTTGGGGCTTTAGTAATGCTCCCAGTCTATGTTTGGGTAGTTGAAGTCTCCCAATATGATGGTATTTGGAGAGACATTCATACTCTCCGGTGTCTTCAGGAAGGCTGAGTGGGGTTCCTGAGTTTGAGAGGGTGGTCTGTAGCATGCTACAAACTGTAGGGCAGTTTTGCCTATGGTTAGTTCCACCTGGATGGTCTCCGATGCTTCATGCATTGCCACTAACCTGGAGGTGTGTGTATCTTTGATGAATATGGATACTCCCCCTCCTTTTGTGGTTCGGTCCAAGTTTTGAGGCCGAAAAGCATGATATGAGGTATAACCTGGTAGTGCTGGGGTGCTCTCAGGAGCCTTGAACCAGTTTTCAGTCACTGCACAGACATCAATGTTCTCCATACTGAGGAGGGCTTCGAGAGCATGCATCTTGAGGTTTAGACTTCTGGCATTGAGCAGCATTACCCTTAGTTTTCTTCCACTTGTGTTTTCTAGGGCGGTGGGTTTGTCTTTTGAGCCTTGCCTAAAAAAGGCACTATGGGGGTGGCAAGAGCCTTGGCCAATATCCGGAAGCCCAGGGGTGACAGGTGCAAGCCGTCTCTTGCAAAGCAGCGTGGCTTGTCAAGCATGTCATCCCAAGCAGACAGACATTGGATCCCCTTAGAATGACACCAGTAATTGAGCCAATTGTTAAAGCTGATCATTTTGTCTTTGTACTGTGGCATCATTCTTGGTGAGGGTAAGATGCTGCTCAGGGTCAGGGTCATACCGGCCTGGGCTACATAATCAGAGAGCTCCTCTATGTCTCTTTTCATGTAGTCCAGGGAGGTACGTCTCAGGTCATTCACACCAGCATGGACAATGACTGAGTCATATTTGTACTTGCTTTGGAGTGACCTGAGTGCTTGTGTTATGTGGCGGATTCTGGCGCCCGACAGGCAGCTTACTGTAACCTTTTCCTTGTTCAGTCTGGTGAGTGGGATGTCAGTGTGTCTGACTATGGAGTCACCTATTACAAGTGTATCAGGCATGTTGTTTGGCCTTAAGGGCTGTGACTGTTTAGCACACTGACTTTGTGGACTATGTGTTGCATGTGCTATGGTTTGAGGTAGTGGTTGCTTGGATGTCTGCTTTGGAGGCCTCTGTTGTTTTGGTAGATTTTTAATTAGAGCCTCTGAGTATGTTTTTGTGTGTTTATGTGTTTGGTTTGTAGTTGTGATAGGTCTATGTGAGACTGGGTTTGTGGTGTGTGTGGTTACCTTCTCCTCCTGACTGGTTTTGCCAGTAATGAGTCGAGGGAGCTCAGCCTCCAGTTTGGCTATATAGTTGCATCTCTCACATATATTTGTATTTGTTGGGAGGAGGAGAGGGTTGTATGTGTACATGAGGCAGTTGTAACATTGCCTCAAGATTCCCAGATTCACCAGGTGAACTGGAGAGGACGCCAGTAATTGACCCGTCAACATGCTAGAGTAGTGTAAGGGATTGCTGTGTAACTGAGTCAGAAAGGACCTATAGGGAAATGGGTACTCAAGGGGATTGTAGGTGGATGTAGTGCTTTCTTTTTGTTTGAGTGCTTTACCTGTGTAAAAATGCTTTAGGAGCAAGTGCTGGCCTTTTCAGACAGAGAATAGACTGTTTAGATTGAAAGTAGAGCAGTTCTAAGGGAAAAACTGAAGAGCAGACTTAGCGGAGCCAGAAATAGTTTAAACTTCATTAACCGGCGCTGCCTGATGCTGCGCTATGTGCAACTTCACGCAAAATCATGCAAAAGCACGCTAAAGCGGGCTTTATAGCAGGGGGTTAGAAAGAGCTAGGAAATGGCCCAAAATGGCCAATAAACTACAGGTTGCTGGGCTGGAACCACTCCTTTAGGGACAAATAGGCTGCTCAGTCTCTCCACTCCCACTGGTGAAAAAAGAAGCTTCCTCCTATCCAAATAAGGATATGGACAACACAGGAACTATGACACAGCCCAGAGATCAGCAAAATCTGAAGACTGGACTATTCTAGTTCAGGAAAAGCGGGAAAACAAGATAAAAAATAGATACAGTAACAAACAGTAAATGCTTTAAATCAGCTAGCGCACTTGAGTGTGTAGCCTACCAGTTAATTTAAGCAAAAAACAAACTTTTAAAGTGAAAAACAGTTTAGAAACAAACAGAAATACAGTGAATCAACTTGCAGAGCTAGTTTAGTAATAAAAATTCGCTTTTTAGGCAAAATACAGCAGTCGAAAATAGAAAGCCAGAAAAAATACTTATAAATCAATGGAAAGTCACTCTTCCACTCTCTGCTGCTTGTAGAACTCTGCAGGACACCACGAGTAGGTGTGCTGAGTCGTATAGAAGCGCAAAAGCATGCTAAAGCGGGCTTTATAGCAGGGGGTTAGAAAAAGCTAGGAAATGGCCCAAAATGGCCAATAAACTACAAGTTGCTGGGCTGGAACCACTCCTTTAGGGACAGATAGGCTGCTCAGTGCTTCCCACTCCCACTGGTGAACAAAAAAGCTTCCTCCTATCCAAATAAGGATATGGACAACACAGGAACTATGACACAGCCCAGAGATCAGCAAAATCTGAAGACTGGACTATTCTAGTCCAGTAAAGGCGGGAAAACAAGGATTTTTTTTGTTTTTTTTTGTTTTTTTCACAAACAGATAAAAAATAGATACAGTAACAAACAGTAAATGCTTTAAATCGGCTAGCGCACTTGAGTGTGTAGCCTACCAGTTAATTTAAGCAAAAAACAAACTTTTAAAGTGCAAAACAGTTTAGAAACAAACAGAAATACAGTGAATTAACTTGCAGAGCTAGTTTAGTAATAAAAATTCGCTTTTTAGGCAAAATACAGCAGTCGAAAATAGAAAGCTAGAAAAAATACTTATAAATCAATGGAAAGTCACTCTTCCACTCTCTGCTGCTTGTAGAACTCTGCAGGACACCACGAGGAGCTGTGCTGAGTCGTATACAAGTGCAAAAGCGCGCTAAAGCGGGCTTTATAGCAGGGGGGTTAGAAAGAGCTAGGAAATGGCCCAAAACAGCCAATAAACTACAAGTTGCTGGGCTGGAACCCCTCCTTTAGGGACAGATAGGCTGCGATGCATTTTATGTAGGAAATACTGTTAGGAGACTGCAACAGACAATTTATAAAAATTTGCAAGCAATCAATAAAAGAGACACCAAAAATGCTCTACACTGACATGTCCAAGTATATTTATTTAAATGATTTTATTATTATTATTATTATTAATTTACTTGATCCTGTTGAGGAAGAAAATTTTCTGGTGATATGAGAATCTTCCAGAAGTCACTTGAGATTAGGAACAAACTTTTCTCCTAGCCATAATAAAACCATCAATAGAAAAGGTGTGCTTATACAAAGGACTAAAATTTTTAAGTATTAGTTCAAGGAGTATTAATTATTTGTGAGATCACATAGCTATTGGCTGTTAGGTGTCACATGGTATTTGACCTTCTGTATTTATTTCCTGTTTATTTTGTGTGAATTTTTCTGAGGAAGTCTGGCATTAAATGTTAGTTTCTTTTTATTCTTTTTTGGATGTTGTTATATGTATATGTATATATAAAACCACCTACAGATGCCAACACCCTGGCTTCATGAAAAGAAACACTGTCATAGGGCAATGCATACGACTCAGCCGACTACTCAGTGAGGACTAAGAGTTCCAAAAAGAAAGCCAATATCGTAAAAAACTGTTTGTAGAAAAACAGTACCCAGCAGTGCTTGTAGATGCAATAACTATGCAAGTAGCAGAGCACAGAAACACTCAGCACCTACCCATCCTAAAATTTGGGTTCAGTTACCAACCAAAAGAAAATGATAGCAACCAGCCAAGGTTCCCTATCCCTATTTCTGTAGATGCAAATGCCATCTAGAAAACTATGAAAAAAATGGGGAATATTTCAAAGTAACCCTGAACTTAACAAGGCAATTGGAAAAGAACCAGTGTTTTGTTACAAAAGAACAAACTCGCTTGAAATGCTGCTGGAGTATCAGTACAAAACAAACCCCAATGAGGCAACAAATACAGACAGGTCACAACCCTGCAGCTACTGCTGCTGCTGCCAATATACTACTATAGGTAACAAGCTGAAAGTTGAGGGCTCAAATAACCAGATCACCCTCCACGGAACTTACAATCGTAATACCACTAATGTGGTATACTTAGCTATCTGCACTCACTGTTCAGCCTTTTACGTGGGCATGCCCACTCGCAGGCTCAGTGACAGAATTAGGGAGCACTACCAAGCTATCAGATGACAGGACAACACCAATGCCCTAGCCAGACATTATAAGCAATGCCAACAACCCCCCACTTCAATTTTGCAGTATTAGAGAAAGTGTCCAGCTTCACTACTGAAACTAGCACACCAGTAGAAGTCAGGGAGCTCAGATGGCAAATACAACTCAGAGTCGACACACTTCCTGGGCTATATGGCAATCTCAACATTAAATGTCTGTTGAAATGGATCAGGTAACAGACATGTAAGCATGACGTTAGTCAGCAATATTTAAACTGTTGGAATGTAATGTATAGTAGATTTCTGAATAAGTTCAAGTTAAGCAAATAAAGAAGCGAACAAAAGCGCTTAAATCTAGTACAGTCTCACGTGTGGTTCTTACGTAGTTCACCCAAGTACTTACCAAAGTCTAAGTTGTTGTTGTCCCCTCCTGGGATTAGTGCTGGGAAGTATATATATATATATATATATATATATATATATATATAGGTCTACTTTGTTTTGTTGAATCTCATTTCACTGAATTTCATTTCACCCTGACCATTTTGCTGAAAACTCAAATTACTGAAAACTCATTTCACTGAATCTCATTTCACTGAATTGCAGTTAGTATATATGGGACTGTGTATAGTACTGTAAGGCAAGTAAAAGGTATATGCCCTTTTCCCCCACTGTAGTGCTGTCCTGGAGTTAGTATATATATATATATATATATATATATATATATATATATAGTTGGGGGGTTGTGGGGATTTTGAAATGAAATTCGTGCTTCTGGTCTTTTGGTAATTAGGGGTTTCAGCTATATAGTCTCGAAAGTTTGAAATTCAGTATTTCAAACTTTCGAGATTATGTAGTGATCCCATATATATATATATATATATATATATATATATGGATCTACTTTACATGACTGAAAACTCAAAGTACTGAAAACCATTTTACTGAGACCATAATACTTAAATTTCAAAATACTGAAAACTCATTTGATTATTATTACACTGAAAGCTTATAATGCTGAATTTCAAAATACTGAATTTTAAACCATAGAAGTGACATGTATTTCCCTTCACCTGTGACTTGCTTGGTGACAAAAAAAAACATTACTGTAACTTAAAGTGCTGACTGTCAGAATACCAATAGCAGCATAGAAAGTAGTGTTGTAGTGTTTCTAAATGTGGGTATGTCTCTTTGCATTTTTATAGGAAGTATTTAAAGTAATATGGCGGATGTTTTGTGTGGTCCTGGCAGTAGTGGCATTGTGTACAGTACTGTAAGGTAAGTAAAAGGTATATGCCCTTTTCTCCACTGTAGTGTGATCCTGAAGTTAGTATATATAGTTAGGGGGTGTGTGGGGGTGCAGATCCCCAAATTGTGGGGTGTGAAGTGCATAGCCCCCCACCTAGTTTGGTATGATGTCATCTGGTTTCTAAGAGGGTAAGTAACTAGTTTTTAAGTTTTGGAAAGAGTCAGTCATTGGTGTTGTACGTGTGCATGTCTATGGCTTACAATTCAGTATTTTGAAATTCAGTATTGTAAGGATTCATTATAATACCACTCAGTTAAATGAGTTTTCAGTATTTTGAAATGTAGGTATTGTGGTCTCAGTAAAATGAATTTCAGTATTTTGATTTCTGCTGTCATCAGAATGCATTAAGAAAGCAAACCAAGAGAGGAACATGAATTTCAAGAGATGCTCAAATGGTTGCAATAATGAAAGACAGCTCTAACATTTTAAAGAGCTGGTTGCCACCAGTTCTAGGCTAAACCCTTTCTTGCACCCTAACATTTCTGGACTGATTGTACTGATGGAATAATAAGAAGTTTGGGATTTATTCACCTAGGACACCAGCCCTACCCATATTGGGCAAACCTAATGGCTCAGGTATTAACATCACTGTAACAATTGCAAACCTTATGTCCTAGGTGTCACTGATGTCACTGTATCACTGTGATTCCTACTAAATGCAGACATTGCCCTGACACATGCCTTCTCCAGACTCTGTCATTAAACTTCCTTTGTGTAAAAGGGGATTAAAGTGGTACAGATATCTCTGACCTGTCATTTTCTCTCTGCCTTACTGCATAACTCTGCATTAACCCAGGATGCAAACTGTTTATGTTTTTTTGTCCTACACAATGCAGAGCAGATTGTTTGTGTAATTTCATTTCATCTATTGAATCTTCATGTAAGTACTGCAAGCAATTTTCGCCACTTTTGCAGCTAGGAAACAAGTTACAGTCAATCAAAGGCAGCATTACGTACAATTGTAAGGTGCTTGATTAGATGGCTGTTTAGATAAGGCTGACAAGCACCTCAGACTGAGAAAGTCTGCAAAAACTGCAAATCAACATGCAAAGATGATCTCTTGCATAATACAAAAGAGATTTTGAAGCATTATTCTGAAGTCTGAGGCTGAGAAAAAAAATTCAGAAAGGATTCATCTTCAGAAAAGATTTAGATATTTAGACCTGAAAACAGGATAGGAAGATATGATTATATGTTAGTAGATTGTGTTAACCAATTTTTTCTTTCTTCTATGTACCAGATTTATAAGCTCCTAAAGATTATATATAGATCTTCATTGTTATAATTAAACTCCATGTGTGGTTTATACTTTTCTACTTGCATAAAACTATTTGTCTCTACGTTCAGAATAGTCCTGTTTTGATGAGTATGTTGCACTTACAATAAAATGTGATAAGGTATATGATTTTTACTTGCTAAATGAACTTAAACTGTGTGTGTTGGCTATGTGAAATTTGCTGCAGGTGGTTTTGAACAGGTATAAGAAATATTGTGATTATGAGGTATAATGATGTATAACAGAGACTCATTGCTATAATAAGCCTATGCATTCTGTTTAAATTGCTTAAAGGGAAACTTCTTAAAGGTGCTTCGTGCCTCATTTAGTGTGGAAGGCTAACAGTAAGATCATTTTAGTATACATTTTTGTGTTTAGATGATGTCTAGTTGTTTTAGCTCAGAAGACCTGCTCCATCATATAATACCTACAGATCCACTTACCCACCTTGTGCACCTTGGATACCTTCTGCCATAGTGCTTCAGCTAATGAGGATCTATCAAGAAATGGCAAAACTGATATTCCATATTAGCACAATATTTTGTGATGGGGATGGCTTCAGAAGGAATTAGAGATTTTTGTGTCTTTCGGCTTTTCCCGGTTAGGGGTCGCCACAGCAGAACTCCGGTCCGCTAATGATTGGCAGTAGACTTTCATGCGCTGGCTTGCTGGGCCTAATGCACAACCTTCAAAGAAGGAACGTCCATTCACGCATGTCGACACACAGAAGACGCTCTAACTGGGAATCGAATGGGCAATGTCTAACTGTGAGGCGACAATGCTACCGCAGCACCACCACCTGATTAACACTGAGAAATTCATTCAAGTTTCATGTACCACACTGCAGGGCAATAAAAACTATACTTTAGCTCTCGGAGTTGTAAGTAGGGGGGTAGGTAACTAAGAAGTAGGTAATTGGGTTGATCTACTGACCCTTCTCAGTCATTATCTTACCACCAAGTCCCTGTACTGTGTAGCCTATCTTTATTCAAGAGAAAAGATTTATTTATTTTTGAACTGCCAACAGGAAAACATGATTCCAAAGTAGATCTATTAGTATTAATAAAACATCATGAGTCCAAACATACAGTTTTTGCCATGTAAATATACTAAGTATTTTACTTTGACAGTTCTGAGACTTTTTTCTTCTTGTTCCTAATGCTCAAGATAAGAAGAAATTTCAGTCTGTTTTTGGCAGGTGGTGTTCTCTGCCAGCAAAGTCTGATTTATATTAATAATTAGTACATTAATTCCTCACCTTAGGAAATACAGCTATGTTGATTGCATGCACTCTCCATTCATAAATAAGATATCCAAAGCTTTCAGTTTGCCACTTTTGGTCTGAAGAGATTTTTCAAGTTATTGCTTGATGTTATGTTTATATGTACTGCAAGCTAAAATTACATATGGGCTGTGATGAGCTGTGATGCAGGTATACAAGGACAATCAGATTTAGTTTATATTTTAATGAATAATCCCCTACACTGTAGGTTCTGTTTGCCAGCTACTGTAGTGCTATTTCAGTTGTACCTGTGTGTAAGTGTTACACAAAATGGACAGAGCATTGAATTTTGCCGTGTCTTCGATATTTATTGAAAATAACTAAATACAGCACAATTAGTATCTCTGTAGGGGAAAAATATTGCTAAGCTTGTTATCTTCAAAGGGAATTTCTAGAGTATGTGCAAAAGTTGTCTTGTTTGCACTCCTTTAAATTATCCTGCAAAATGTTTCCTGTTTTTTATAGACAGTTTTCATGTATAGTTAAAGGCAGTAATTGAGCAAGAAAGCCTTGATAAATTTTATTTATAAACTGCGAATGCAAGTGATGGTGCTTGTGCGTGTGTGTGTGTGTGTGTGTGTGTGTGTGTGTGTGTGTGTGTGTGTGTGTGTGTGTGTGTGTGTGTGTGTGTTGTGGTGGGGAGTATTCTTTGATGTGCCCTAGTGGCAGGACCCATAATGTCTCTCAGTAGGCCTATCCTGTCACTCAGCTTGTCTTCTCCGATTGGCTTAAAAAATATGACTCACAGCTTACTCACAGCTTTAGCAGTATACATAACTCCACGGTGAAAGGTAGCAATTTGCTCATGGAGGGGGAAATTAATGGTAATATTTGGGTGAAACATTTATTCTTGGACTTCAGAATTTTTCAAGAGGCTTAAAGAAGAAAACTGAAGACTGATATACAGTCAGACTTCTCTCTATCTGTTAGTAGCCTTGTTCCTTTTTTTTTTCTTTTTTAAATTCCTTGAAAAAGCATGCAAAGCCCCATCTACAGAATTATGCCTGAGAGAGCAACATGAAACCAGGAAAGAAAAATCTCTTTTATAAGCTACTCCATATCTATAACATCAGAAGCATTCAGAGGTGGGTGCTGCTAATTCAGGGAATCACATGGCCTTAGGGAGTGGAACTGTTCAGCTAAAGCAGGGGTCCATATCGATCCTTTAACGAGCAAAATATGATTATAGTGTCCCATAAACACCGGATGATTTGCCATCAGTTTCCTGGAAATTACATTACTGTGCTGTCAGAGGCATTTAAAAGAAGAAAAAAAAAAAAGCCTGACACACACTAACCTTTTTAAAAAGCCATTAGCAATGCACCTCCCCTCCCCCCTCCTTTTGCCCTCCTCTCTGCCTCTACTCTGGAGAAAGCAGATGATGTTATTTGCATTTTAGTCCAATTACCATCTAGTTCTCATCCATCTTCCTTCAGGTTTCTGTCACTTTAAAGGCTGTGGTCACAACCGGAATCAAGACAGAGACGGAAAAAAAAAAGGTGATAGAGTGTATGTGTGTGAGATAGGGAGAGATTTGAATAGGTCGAGGGTTTAAAAAAATCAAATAAAGCATCATCATAAAAAGTGAAAGCCAAAAATATCCCAGGCCAAAAGCAAAATAACAAATATTATGGTGTGGTAGATTATATACAGAGTTCATATTCTTTTGTACAAGCGTTGAGTAAAAACTCCAACAACATCTGACCTTAACTGCCACTATGTTTATGCAAGCATGTCTGAAGTTTTAGAATAGTTGGAGGGTTTTGAAAAATTGTGGGTTCTACTCTAACAGCATGATTTCAAATGCAGACACTTTAAGGTAGCTGAAGCACAGATGTAGAGAGGCAAAGGGTCCAGCATGCCAGACCTGTCACTGCAGCCTAAAGGCTAGAGTTTCTGAGTTAACTGGAGCATCTGAGACACCCGTGACTTCCCTGCAAGCCCTATATAGTTCACCGTAGCTCACATCTAAGGATTTTATAACATGTTCTTACACAAGATGTGCATGACAACAGTACATTCATGACTTGTTATTCAACTGAAACCCTGCTGTAATTACTTTGCTGATAGGAAGCAGCAGAGAATTCAGGAAATGAAAATGCTCTCAGAGCTGCAAATGACAATTATAGGAAAATAGATAACCTCCTACAAAACATTTGATTTCAGAACAAAACAACAGTTGGTGTGAGTGGTCTGAAAAGGGGAGAAAATGGATGTAAGTGCTTATGTCTTCGTCTCTGCCACATTTCAGAGCACTACATCTCCCTATAAATAAAGGGAAGCAGTACTGAAGCTAAAAGTATATTGCCATGGTTAAGTTCCCTATTTCTAAAGTGAAATGAATATCTAACTTCTAATCTTCAAGTCTTTCTTTGAGTAAGATGTTTAACATCAATTCCAGTGGATGAAGAACTAAGGCTGTGGTCTGTAATAATCCAAAATATAACCCATATGACAGTGTGCAAATACAAATTATTGCTACTGTAAGTATACTTAATATGGATGCAGTCATCATATATATGAATATGCTACATGAGGTGGAGTGCACTGGATATTTTTGACTGTGCTATTTTTATTTAATCTTTTACTAATATGTTTCTTGATTTAAACCACATTGCATATTTTGCTTGTTGCTATTGTACTTTTTACTTCCAGTTTGTATATAGATAGATAGAGCTTGACAGACAGACAGATATATATATATATATATATATAGATATATATATATATATATATATATATATATATAGAGAGAGAGAGAGAGACAGATGGATGGATAGATATTTCACAGTATAAATTGCATCGCATATTTTGCTGCCCACTTTTAGACATGCTATATTTTCCAACTTACCTTTTACGTGATTGAATTCCATTTTATCTTATTTTATAACGGATTGTTATGTGCTGCCTAAGCTGTGACTAAAAAGGATCCAAAGAGCAGACCATTTACCCACTTAGAAAATAGTAAATAAATAAACTGCCCTTGTCATTCAAAGATAAGGCAATTTGAATATAATGGAGGTGTGCCTAGCTCGCCTAGCAATCGAAGAATGTAATGAATAGACATTGTTTATTTTTTTTCAAGCAAACAAACAAATAAAGAAAGTTCAGAAATTGGTCATTTCTATTTTTGGTTGTTTAGGAAAAGGATGTCACATTCTGGGTGTTTGCATACACTGCACTGTTAGCTTTATCCATTGCTTGGAACTTGCTTTGGCAGACAGCATGAATCTTCCACAAAGTTAGTCCCATTAAGTCAAGGGTCCAAGAATAAAAGAGCTTTATACTCCAAATAAAAGGATGACTTTTTAATAGACTATCCAAGAGACTAATCAGAATGTCTTTTGGGTGAAACCAGAGAGATTGCATAAAACCTGCATGGACATGAAGGAAGCACATGGCACCCAGAGGCCAAGAAAGAACCTCAGATCCTGAAGCAGAGGAGCATCAATGGTTTGAACTGCATGTCCATCTGTTGGCTGACACCTCAGTTAGACCAGAGTTAGGAAGGCAACATCAACAAATTACATGCTTGTTTCTTTAGCGTTTGACCATGTAGATACCAGGGAGCCTGTGGCTGGTTTACACATGGATGGGGAAGTTTGACCTGTACACGTGAGGACACCCCCTTGCTTGTTTCTTACAGAAATGGATGAGCTTCTGAATAAGGGGTACTTTATGTATGCCCAGGGTGACAGAGGTAACTGCTATGGGTAGTTGTCCTGTGAAACAAAATGTACTGGAATTATCCAAGAAAATGATTATGGATTCTTAGGATGTTGACAGGAAATCCTCAGACTCCATATGTAATCCTATTCTGGGAAGAACTGACATATCACGGAGGTAAGATGGTCCAGAATTTTGGTGGATGGTTCTTTGTCAGAGTCTGATGTTTTGACATCACAAGCAGCTTCTGGTGTTTGCATAGCGCAGGAGATACCTTCCCATTATTTGCAGATTGCCAGGAGAAGACACAATCTGGATAGTAAATAAGCCAGAACCCATACTGAATAGTGATGGGGAGGTCTGGCAGCAGAGCTTAAATGTTTCAGGACTGGATAAAGGATGTGCTAGAAATAACAGATTGAATGCTGGGTGTGGCATTGACATTAGAAAATATTTTGCAGCATTATGTGCACATAACGCACAAAGAGTTTTCATTTACATATAATCTGATGCAGTTACAATAGATAGGTTAGAAGGAGACTTGTTCTGGTTTATGTACACTGAAGACTCTGCTGAAGAATTCCATGAGTTTTTAAGAGGTGAACATTTACACACTGATCCATGTTATAGGAGTTCAGTGTATGAGGTTAGTTTAATCTATGGAATTCTTCTGGGACCTTTATCAGACTTTGAAAGTAGTGGAGGTTTGGAGACATATTGCGGTTTTGCCAACACAGCTAAGACAAAGGTTTGGTGACTACTTCATTTCTTTTGAATGTGTGGTCCCAGGGGAAAGAATTATTGGTTATAGTGGAGATGTGCAGAACTTTCTCGTGGTGGACAGCATGGTATACCTGGAATATATCAATGCACAGCATGTGTATGCATCAAGTTTCTCACTTGTTTCCTAAAATGGTAGGGACAGGGATGTTATATTTCATTCCAAGCAAACAAAAAGTTGTTACTAGTGTGGTTTCTGTTTGCATCCTCAGTGCCACTGTAGCATACTGTGGCCGTCTGTTCACTGTGTGTGCTGCTGAGATATTCTTAGGAACTGCATCCTGACCAAAGCACTCATTCTTAATGTGGAATGTAATGCCATAGCTACAGAACATATCTTTAAAGAACAGTGGGTAAGGACTGGTTCTGCCCACAGCATTTGTCACGTAGGCAAGATGGGGGAAGGGTCTATGATATTATATTCAGATTATTCAGGACTGCAACAGAAAGCTGTAACAGTAAGTCTTGCAAGGGTGGTCTAGAGGGGTACAACTCTAACAAAGGTCCTAGTGATCTGAGCTTAAATAGCAGCTCAGGTACTTGATGGCATTGTCAGAGAGGATGGTCATGTCCATTTGGTGGAAAGAGGAGTGCATGCTTGGGCCACACTTA
>NC_056743.1:1758898450-1758977332 GCF_019279795.1 Protopterus annectens
CAATCTTCACTGTACTGCAATCTCACAATAAACACCTCGATGAATGGCATTGTCGATGTTAAAGCCATTTGCTTTCTGGTCTTTTTGATTTGGTGATATAGACCCGATAATTCTTGGGGTGGTTTGAAGCTTTTAAAACAAACTGATGTTGGTATAGCTCTCCATGCTATGGTTTGACTGTGGCTGTTTTGGTGATATAGACCCGATAATTCTTGGGGTGGTTTGAAGCTTTTAGAAACAAACTGATGTTGGTATAGCTCTCCATGCTAAGGTTTGACTGTGGCTGTTTTTATTATTATCTTTATTAAAAGTTTGTTTTTAAAAACATTTTAAGTATGATCATAGTTTTCCCACAGTTGCTATCCATTATACTTTATGAGGGACAGTCCTGGTTTCTGAGCAGGCATCCTACATCTTGTGGCAACCCAGCTCTGTAAATTAAATGTCCTAGTTTTAAATAGATTAAAGGAACTGCCCAGTCCCACCATCAGTGAGCATTTTTTTCCTGCATGAAGTACAATGAAATAAATGGAAAAGACTGGTAGTTGTGTTAAACTACAACTGCTATCAGTTTGTGAAATGACTGATAATGATGTGTGTGTGTGTGTGTGTGTGTGTGTGTGTGTGTGTGTGTGTGTGTGTGTGTGTGTGTGTGTGTGTGTGTGTGTGAGTGTTTGCATGCATGTATGTGTGCTGCTCATGCATGAAATCAAACATGAGTTCAAGCAAGGAGCTGTGGGTAGGTAGCAGCAGAGGGAGTGATGGGGGGATTTTAGGATAAGGGAGCAGGGGGAAGTTTTAAAGTTTAGGAGAGGTAAGAGATCTTTAGTGTTAGGGATGATGGGGGGAGTTTTAGCATTAAGAAGAAGGAAGAGAGTTTTAAGGTTATACAATTCAATTCAATTATTATTTTCAATTATTATTTATAATGTCTCAAAGCATTCTCTGTTTCAGTCATTTAACTGTGGCTATTTGCAGCAATGAACCATTTTGTTGAATTTTCCTAACTTCTTCGAAGGTTGAGTGACTTTGGAGATTGCACAATTAAAAAAATGGGGGACATTATTTCTTGCTTGAGGGATGATGGGAATCTTTTCATGGCCACTTCACCTGTGGTGAATTATTTAAACGTTTTGTCAGTCTAGGTGTGACAAAGCAGTCAATCATTGAATACGGACTCAGTTAGAGTTACTGTAATAGATGTTGTACATGTCATGGAATTCTCTATCCCATTGTGACTCACATGTACCACCACAGTGTTACCAGTACTGGCAAAACTTAAAAAGATTCATTTACATTTCTTACCATAGTACAGGCATCATACAATCTTTCCAATGATCTCCCATGGCAGTGTGAATAAAGATTTGTATAACTGTCTTTGTTCCATGCATTGTAAGTGGGACTAGACACAGATGTAGTGTGTGATTTTTTTTGTTTCCTTATTTCCCACATTGAGGGCCGGGAATTTATAAGCTACCTTGTTCCATAAGGGACACTGGTGCCAAGCCTGGTGTAGATTTTCTATTCCCCAAAGATAGAAGATAGAAAGATAGAAGGGAAAAAAATAGAACAGGTGAACAGATTTAAGTATCTGGGAGGGCCGGTGGAAGAAAATGGCAGTCTGAATGAGGAGGTCAAAGCTAGAATCAGTGGGGCTGCGGCCAACTGGCACAGAGTATCAGGGATAGTGTGTGACAGAATAATGCCAAAGTAGCTGAAAACTAAGGTGTACAAAACAGTGGAGTGACAGCATTACTGCACGGTGTGGACATCTGAGCAGTGAAGGCCAAGTATATATATACATATATATATATATATATATATATATATATATATATATATATATATCTATACGCACACACACAAGCGCACACACACACACACACACACACACACACACACACACACACACACACACACACACACATGTGTGTGTGTGTGTGTGTGTGTGTGTGTGTGTGTTTGTGTGTGTGTGTGTGTGTGTATCTGTGTGTATAAATAAATAAATAAATATATATATATATATGTATATATATATATATATATATATATATATATATATATATATATAAATATAGGTTCATAGGTAGGTACTTGGCTATCGGCCAGAGGGCCTACATAAGCCTAGCCAACAAGGTTCCCTGGCTTATGCCACCCAAGAAAGATATTTTTCTGTGCCACTGTCGAGCAGAGACACAGAAGTGATCCCCGGGGTGTATTTCCTATTTCCCATCCACTCATCAAGATTTTTCTTGAAGAGTGCTAATGAAGAACTTTGCTTGACATAGATGGGTAGCCTGTTCCAGAGTATGGGAAGTCTCTGGGACAGGAATCTATCCCTCCAGCATGTCCTATTTATTGTGGTGACAAGGTTTAGGTCCCTAGAGCATGTAGCTTGGTGGGATTGGGATTTCTTTAGGTGTAGCATGTCCAACAGCTCTGGGTTTGAGAGATCACCTCGGAGTAGGCGATATGCTACGGAGTAAAGCTGGAGTTTTTTGAGATGGTCAGTGTAGGGCATCTGTTTTATTTATTTATTTATTTAAATTTGTTGACCGGGAGTGTCTGACTGGACGTGGGTCCATTTTCAGCGGAGGCCCAGGGAGAAAAGCTCCACAGTAAAATAAACAGACAGTAGTTACATTGGATTACATATCGATTAACAATTTAACATAGAAATTACTTACAACATATTAACAGATGAAGAACATAGTACATCAGTAGACAACTAGAATCTTTATCTGTGAAGTACATAACAGGCATTAACAAATGTAACAATGAGAAGTTCCTGCTGTATAATAAGTACTAGGCTTATGAGCATCTGAGCTTGCTATCATCAAGGTAGTTAGTGGAGGTGAAAGAAAGGTAGTAGTTGGATGGGGTGGATGATATTAGAGTGGGAGTTGCAAGGGCATAGCCAGCATGTTTTTAGGTGCACTTTTAATAAAGTTTTGAAGTTGGTGCATGATGGTACGGAGGTAGTTGTGGGTGGGAGTGAGTTCCGTAATTTGGCTATATCGCAAGAGAATAGTGCTTCACCAGCAGAGTTATTGGCTTTAGTGATCTGCAAGTGATTTTTGTTGCTGGATCTTAGTGGTCTGGTGGTGCGATAGGGTTGGAGTAGATTCTGGAGGGATGGGACATTTAGTGGATGGTTTACTAGTTTGTGGGCGAGTGAGAGTTGATACCACTGAAGGAGGTGAGGGAGTTCAAGCCAGCCCAGTTCAGCAAGTGAGAGACAGTGGTGGCTATGGTAGGATGCCCCTGTGGCGAATTTGGCGATTTTGTTGTAGCAGGTCTCTAGCTTGTTTAGATCACATTGCCTTAGGTTGGTATATACTGGAGAGGCATAAAGTAGGGTGGAGATAAGGTGGGAATTTGCTATTGAAATCTTTGCTGCTTTGGTGAGAAATTGTTTATTTCTGTATAATGCTCCTAGTTTTTTGTGGACTGTTTTTATGGTCATGGATATGTGAATGTCAAATTTTAGTTTATTGTCTATTTCCACTCCGAGCAATTTGGTGTGTTCAGTTGGGTATATAGTGGTGTTGTCTTTTGCTGTGATGTTAAAGTGAGAGTTGTTTTGAGTATGTTTGGTGGGTTAGAAGATGATTAGTCTAGTTTTGTTTGGGTTGAGTATTAATTGGGCATCGGATAACCATGTTTCAACAGAGGAAAAGGCTTCCTGTGTGACTTTTTGCAGTTTGGGTAGGGACTGGGCTGAGCAGATGATGGTCGAGTCATCTGCGTATTGGATGAGTGTGCCATGTTTGGTGGCAGAGGCTAGATTACTGGTGTAAACAGAGAAAAGTAGGGGTCCAAGGATGGATCCTTGGGGAACCCCTATGGAGACAGGTAGTTGGGGAGATATGTCATTCTGCCATACAACGTATTGTTGGCGGTCAGACAGGTAACTCTGAAACCAGTTGGTGACTGATTGTGAGAAGGATAGGTTATTGAGGACAGAGATAAGTTGTTTGTGTGGGACCATGTCAAATGCTTTAGATAGGTCTAGGAAAGTAGCAGAGGAGAGATAGCCATTGTTTTTATGCTGAAGGATAGTGTTAGTAAAGGAGAGTAAGGCAGTGGTGGTGCTATGGTTTGGTCGGAAACCATGTTGAGTACTGGAAAGGAGGTTGTTAGTAAGGAGGTAGTGTGAGACCTGAGAGTGTATGCATCTCTCTAGTATTTTGGAGAGTGGAGAGAGAATAGCTATGGGGCGGTAATTGGTTAGTTCTGCAGAGGGTCCGCCTTTGTGGAGGGGAATTATATGTGAGACTTTCCACAATGTGGGAACGTAACTTTCTGACAGAGATCGGTTAATAAAGATGGATACTGGGTAGGCCAGAGCATCAGCTGCAATTTGTAGGTATTCACTTGGGAGGTTGTCTGCTGCTAATTTGGTGGGTTTAAGTTTAGTTAAGAGTTTTTTTATGTTGGAGGTAGGTACAGGAGAAAAAGAGAAGGCAGTGGGGAGATTATTAGTTGAAGGTGTGGGTTGGAGGGGAGGGGGGTTGTGTTGTTTAGCTAGTGATAGTATGGTTTGGGTGAAGTGTGTGTTGAATGAGGCCAGTAATCCTCTTTGTGAGGTACTTCTGGGGCCTTTCCAGCTGCAGATGTCTTGTGAGGTACATTCCAAAAGGGGCATTGTACTCTATAATGGTCTAATGAGGATCGAGTAGAGTGGAACAATGACCTCTTTTTTCCTGGATGAGAACCCTTTTATGATGAGGTGTGCCACTGAGAAGGACTTCCTAACTACTGTGGCGATGTGACTATCAAAGGACAGACTACTGTCCACCTGGGTCCCAGGGCCTCTTATCATACATTCGGTGTTAAGTAGTAAAGTATATATATATATATATATATATATATATATATATATATATATATATATATGCATATATATGTTAAGTAAATATATATATATATATATATATATATATATATATATATATATATATATGTGTAGTGTTAGATGTTATGAAATTCAATGTTATGGGTTTTAGATGTTCTGGTCTCAATGTTATGAAATTCAATGTTATGGGTTTTAGATGTTCTGGGTTTTAGATGTTCTGGTCTCAATGTTATGAAATTAGATGTTATGGGTTTTAGATGTTTCAAAGTAGACCCATACATATATATATATATATATATATATATATATATATTTATATTTGTGAACTGCAGTTGATCGAGAGTGACAATGTCGACTTGCAGTTTTCCAGGAGGCAGTTTTGTGAATCCAAATACATTGAATACACTGCATCAAATGGGTAGTGTAGTTTGAGTATTTGAGTTTGGAATTTTGAGTGGAAATCGTGGTTCAGCGAAGAAAAGTGAATTAACCCATTTCCTCACTGTAGTACGATCCCAGAGTTGGCATATATAATTTGCAGTGGGTGGGGGGGCACAGACCCCACATGAGGGGTGCATAGGGGCATGCCCTCCTGCAAAATAGTAAAAGTAATGTACCCTTGACTCTAGAGTGTCACGGTACATTACGGTGCATAGCTTGGGTGTCTGACGTCACCGCCTACTATGTCGAATACATCAAACTACAGGAGTTGATGTATTCAGTTTCATTTCCTGCTTGTTTGCTGTTGCCATTTCCAAGATATTGGTTCGCCGCTGAGGCTGATCGACAGATGCAGTTTCAAGGCTTCAACAGTAGACCTAAATATATAAATATATATATATATATATATATATATATATATATATATATATATATATATGCTTATCAGTTGATCAAGTTTTCAGAAAGTCGAACTCCATATGGTCGAGATCATATGATTGAGATTTTGAAAACTTGAAGCTTTTGAAGGGAGATCGCAGTACAGTGAGGATCATGAAATTTACCCTTTTCCTTACTGTAGTGTGATATTGAAGTTGGTATATATATAATTTGCTGGGGGTGTTGGGGGTGCAGGGGGGCTTTCCCCTTCCCAAGCAAAAATGTAAAAAAAGTATATATATATATATATATATATATATATATATATATATATATATATATTTTTATGTTTGTGTTTTTGAAAACTCAATCTTATGGTCTCTTTGATATTTTTTGGAGTTCATGAAAAGTTGATAATCTGACATAGACCCATATACATATATATATATATATATATATATTATATATATATATATTTATATATATATATATATTTATGCATATATATATATATATATATATATATATATATATATAAAATTGCATTTATATATGTATATATATATATATATATATATATATATATATATATATATATATATATATATATATATTTATATATATATATATATATATATATATTATTTTTATTTTTTTTATTTTTATTTATTTATTTTATTTTATTATATTATATTATTTAATTTAATTTTTTTTTATTTATTTTTTATTTTTATTTATTTATTTATTTATTTTTTATTTATTATATATATATATATATATATATATATATGGGTATAGTTTTTCTTATCGAAAGCTCATGCTTTTGAAAAAAAGAAAGTAGGACTCCATGTACGAGAAAGTGCATTTAAACGAAAGTGCACTTTTGAGACTACCAGTTCGCTGACACGGTAATATTAAAAAAAAAACCACTACAAAGGTATTTTTGCAGCACTCCCCCATACCCCCGCTACTTTATCTATACTAACTCTGAGTTCGCATTACAGTGGAGAAACAGGTATATTCCCTTATCCCCACTGTAGGGTGCTTCGGTGCTGCAGTGTTTGTTTTTTTAATATTATGGGTTCAGTGAAATGGTAGTGGCAAAAGTGCACTTTTGTTTAAATACACTTTCGTGTAAATGGGGCTGTACTTTTTCTTTTCTAAAAGCATGAGCTTTTGATAAGAAAAAGTAGACCCATATATATGATACAATACATCTGTTTACTGATTCCAGACTTGAGATGTGCATTGCATGCATGGTTCAAAACTTTGGAAAAAAAAGCCATATAATGCACCACAGACCATCTCAGACCATTGGCTTAATTTTGGTTCTGTCCTCCAGAGGTTATAGTCTAGGACGTACCCACTAAATCTATATAGCTGGACACACACATTGTGATATATGTTTTGACTCATTCTCTTTGCTTTGTTTGTATTTCTCCATATAACTCCTGAGTTTTCTGTCCTGTGCAAATATTTTTTATCTGAATGTACTTTTAGAATTGGCATAACACAGATCTTGATATGTTTATATACTGTATTTTAGTATTTCCACATTTTTAAGAATTCTTATGCATCAATTTATTTTTCTATATAATTACAACTATGTTATTTATTTTCTTAACTGCTTTAGAATTGACTCTAATCAGTATTGCATGGTGGTACTTTATCCATTCCTTTGTTTTCTTTTTCACCTCTGTTTTCCTCATAATACCTTGTCTGTTAGTTTAGCTGTGCAGCAATGTATTCTGATCAGCTGTGCTATATCTTGTCAATCCCTCTTGATTTTTCCATTTATGGTATTTATTTGTTCTATTATTTTTTAACAGTCTGTGTCTTGTTGACTTTCTGTTTCTGTAGCTTCTTTTTCTCACACAGTGATTATATTTTCCATTTTAATTAAATCCAGTAAATCTCCTCTTAAATTATTATTCATATGGTTATGATTTTATTTCTTTTTACTGACACCTTTCTTTAGCTCTCTATTATGTCTTGAGTATGTCTTGAGCTAATATGCATTTACTTTTCTGAAATAAAATCCAGTACCAATACCAATGGGCTCTGGCTGACTAAGTCTGCAGATGACTGCAAGCTAGGAGCAGTCACTGAATCCCCAAATAACTTAGCTGTCCTGCAGGAAGGTTTGTTCCAAATAAATAACTGGTGGCAAAATCACAGACTGAAACTAAGTGCAATGAAATGGGTAAGTCCGATCTATAACCAAATGGTTCATAGGTTCATAGGTTCATAGGTATGTACTAGGCTATTGGCCCAAGGGCCTACATAAGCCTAGCCAACAAGTTTCCCTGGCTTACGCCACCCAAGAAAGTTTTTTTCCTGTGCCACTGTTGAGCAGAGACACAGAAGTGATCCCCGGGGTGTATTTCCTATTTCCAATCCACTCATCAAGGTTTTTCGTGAAGAATGCTAATGAAGAACTTTGCTTGACATAGATGGGTAGCCTGTTCCAGAGTATGGGAAGTCTCTGGGACAGGAATCTATCCCTCCAGCATGTCCTGTTTATTGTGGTGACAAGGTTTAGGTCCCTAGAGCGTGTAGCTCAGAGGGATTGGGATTTCTTTAGGTGTAGCATGTCCAACAGCTCTGGGTCTGACATAGCTTTATATGTTAGGCAGAGATCACCTCAGAGTAAGCAATATGCTACGGAGTAAAGCTGGAGTTTTTTGAGGTAGTCAGTGTAGGGCATTTGTTTGAGGTCAGTAATCCTTTCTGTGAGGTACTTCTGTGGCCTTTTCAGCTGCTGCAGATGTCTTGTGAGGTACATTCCAAAAGGGGGGGTTGTACTCTATAATGGGTCTAATGAGTGTTGAGTAGAGGAGAACAATGACCTCTTTTTTCATGGATGAGAACCCTTTTATGATGAGGTGTGCCACGTAGAAGGACTTCCTGACTATTGTGGCGATGTGACTATCAAAGGAGAGACTACTGTCCACCTGGCTCCCAAGGTCTCTTATCATGCATTCGGTGTTAAGTAGATTGCTGCCTATGTGGTAGTTCATGGGTACAGAGTTTTTACCAAAGGGGATGACACTGCACTTTTTGGCATTGAGCTTGAGGCCATGGCTCTGACACCAGACATCTGTCTCAGTGATGCCCTGCTGTAGGATGTCCACATCATTTGGGGACTTGACTATGGCTCCTAATTTGCAGTCATCTGCAAACTTCATTAGCCAGAGGCCTTCTGTGTTAGCCTGTACTTCAGAGAAGTAGATACCAAACAGGAGAGGTCCCAGGATGGAACCCTGTGGTAATCCACTTTTTACTGCTTTGAGGTCAGATTTGGAGTCTGCAACTTTTACAGTGTGGGTTCTGTCAGTGAGCCATTTGGCAACCCATCTTGTGACATAGGGATTTATACCTAGTTTAGTGAGTTTAGCTCTAATTCCAGAATGGAGGATGGTGCCGAAAGCCTTGGCGAGGTCAAGATAGGCTGTGTGAACCACCTTACCTTCATCTACAGCTTTGGTGACTGCCTCAAAGAAGTCAATCAGGTTCAGGAGGCATGATCTGCCTTTCACAAACCCAAAATGGGTGGGATCCCGAGTTTGAAGGTTACCAATGTCTTTGTTTATGAGTTCCATGATGATACGTTCCATGGCCTTGCAGACCAGGCTTGTCAGGCTAATAGGTCAATAGTTTCTGGGATCAGTGGTGGCTCCCACTTTGTGGAGTGGGATAACTGTTGCTGTGCACCATTCAGTGGGCACAAAGCCTGATGTGAGGCTATTATTGAATATGGTACTTAAGTGGGGAGCCAGTTCGTTCTGAAGTTCATGTAAATCGCAGCCTGGGATGTTGTCCAGTACCATGGATGCTGTGTTTTTGGCTTTAGAGAGTGCAGCTTTTACCTGCGTAGTTGTGATTACAGAGACTCTGCATTTTTCCTGTATAGATATGGGCCCTTTAGGGGGTGAGAGGGGGGTAAAGTTAGCACTGAACCTATCTGCCAGGATGTTGGAAATATCAGTTGGTTCTGTAATTATCTTGCCTTTGTGCTGTAACTCAGAGCAGATCTGGGTGTTGCCATCGAGATTCTTGACATAGCTATAGAATGCTTTGTGCTTGTCCTTGAAATTAGTGGTGATTTTGTTTCCATAGCTAGCTTTGGAGGATCTTATAAGGGATCTCAGCTTCTTACTGAAGCTGACCAGGGAGCTCCTCCACTCATGGGATTTTACTCTCTTTTGCAACAGTTTCTTCCTTCTGTTGTACAGTTTGTTTATGGCAGGAGACCACCAGATTGGCTTCCTTTTTTTGGAGGATAGCGTCTTGGTTCTGTTTGGGATAGCACGATCCATGCACTCGTTTAAGTGCTTATAGAGTGCATTTGTGTAGGATTCAGCAGTTGTAACTGTATTGTCCACCTGTCTTAAGAAGCATGATGTTGGCTTTGGAGAAATTTTTTACTGTGGTTCCCTTAATGGGGGGTGGGGGCAGGATGTGGATATCAAGGGTGATTAGCTTGTGGTTGGATCGGACCAATGAGGAGTTGACTTGAGGTGTGGAACACCGGTCACTCGTGTTGGTAATGACTAGGTCTAGGATATTGTTGCCCCTGGTGGGGGTGTGGATAAGTGGATCCAGGGCATTGGAGTTTATGAATTCCAGAAAGCATTAAGGAGTTGGTACACGAGTAGTTTTCCCAGTTAATGGTGGGGTAGTTGAAGTCGCCCATTATTAGAGTATTTGGATGAACCCTAATATTTTCCAGTACATCAAGAAAAGAGGAGTGGGAATCCTGGGGCATGGTGGGGGATCTGTAGCAAGCTACAATTTGGATTGCAGTTTTGCCCAGAGTTAGTTGCACTTGTATAACCTCGGATGCATTATGCTGAGCAGCTAGCCTGGAGGTGTGGATATCCTTAATGAATATGGATACACCTCCGCCTTTGGTGTTTCGGTCCAGGTTACATGGCCGAAAAGTGTGGTATGAGTTATAGCCTGGTAGTGCAAGGGTGCTTTCTGGAGCCTTGAACCAGGTCTCAGTCACTGCACAGATATCGATGTTCTCCATTTTAAGGAGTGCCTCGAGTGAGTGCATTTTGAGATTTAGACTTCTAGGATTGAGTAGCATTATCCTCAGTTTTTGCTTGCCTGTTCCTGTTATGGTGGTGAATTTGTTATTTGAACCTTGCCTAAAAAAGGCACTATAGGGGCAGCAAGAGCCTTAGCCAGTATCTGGAATCCCAGGGGTAACAGGTGCAGGCCATCTGTGGCAAAGCATCGTGGTCTGTCGACCATGTCATCCCAAGCAGACAGACACTGGATCCCCTTAGAATGACACCAGAAGCTTAGCCAATTTTTGAAGTCAGTCATTTTGTCCTTGTACTGCGATATCATTCTGGGCAATGGCAAGAATGCTACTCAGGGCTAGGGTCATACCTGCCTGGGCTACAAGATCGGAGAGCTCTTCCATGTCTCTTTTCATGTAGTCCAGAGAGGTACGTCTCAGGTCATTCACACAAACATGGACAATGACAGAGTCATATTTGTACTTGTTGTGGAGTGACCTGAGTGCATGGGTTATATGGCGGATCCTGGCACCCGACAGGCAGCTGACAGTAACCGTCTCCTTGTTTAGCCTGGTGAGTAGGATATCAGTGTGCCTGACTATAGAGTCACCTATGACTAGTGTGTTGGGTACGTTGTTTTGCCTTATTGGCTGTGGTTGAGTGGCACACAGAGTCTGTGGGCTATATGTCATTTGGGTTGTGTTGGGGGATGGAGGTTGCTTGTGTTTCTGCTTTGGAGGTCTCTGTTGCTTAGACAGATTATTATTGAGAGCCTACGCGAATGTTTTTGTGTTACTATGTGTGGAGTTTGGTGGTGTAGAGTGAGACTATGTGATGAGTGTGGTGTGGTGCAAATGTTTACCTTCTCCTCATGACTGTCAAGTTCAGTCTTGGTTGGAGAGAGCTTTACCTCCAGTTTGGCTAGCTAAGTGCATCTCTCACAGGCTGTATGGGTCTACATGGGATAGTTTATTTTTTTTTCCAAACACCTTTACTGAATTATCACTTGTGACATAGGTATATTTACATTCCTATAAAAGTAATCAAGCTGTATTAATATAAAAAACATTATACTTTACATGTATTGCTATAAATCATATAAGCTAAGCAACATTACACAAATTATTCATTTCCTACCTTTTTTTTAACAAGAAACATCTTTATTAAACCATCATTTACTACATAGGCAATCATAACATTTATATAAATGAAAACAAACCACACTGACGCAATCCCAGTCACAAGCATTTTACATCACAATCCACACTGACATACTCCCAGTTCCAAACATTATGCATCACTTATAATCTACCCAATCTTTATCACTCAAGCTCACATAGCTCATTTAATTCCTGCAGATGTTTAGACCTCATTCCTCCCTTGTATGTATTATTCCCATAATTCCCAGTTTTTTCTATGTAGTTTGTTCCTACCTTTTTGTTTTGAGCACACAAAGGAAAACTGGCAGGACTTAAAATGCCCCACAAGGCTAGCCCAGTACTAACCTATAAACTTACGTAACTTAATGATCCATTTTCATTACTGATACTGGTCTATTTATTTATTTATTTTTATTTTACATTTGTTCTCCGGAAAAGTCCGACTAGGCTTTTGGACCATTTTCAGCGGAGGCCAGGGGAGAAAAGCTCCACATAAAAGTTAACAAGAGAACTATTTACTGAAAAGTTAACAGGATAAATATTTACAGTTTGAAAAAGAAGCAACATACTTGCAACCAATTTTGCCGTATAATTATTTAACAGTTATGACTGTAAAAGGTACTTCCTTATAATTTTGTTAATAATTTTGTTATTTTGCAATAGTAATAACATAGATAAGATAAAAATAAGACATTTAGATTAATTTAGGTATATTTTGCAAAAGTAATAACTTAGAAAACATAAAAATAAAAACATTTTGGGTTAGTGTATTAAGTGAAGCTACAAAGGAGTTGTAGGTAGATAAGTTGGAAGTAAAATATGTGTTAATATGGGTAGGTTAGCAGAAAAAGTAGCTGATGTGATAGGATTTAAAGAAGAAAAGAGGAGGTTTAGTAGTATATCTATTTTCTTATAAGGTAGAAATGCTTGAGGGAAGACAGGACTGTAAGAATGTTTTTATTTTTTTAATCCTAGCTTGTTGTAGGGGCATAGCCAGTTATTGTTTAGGTATTCTTTTAGCATAATTTTAAAGTTTGATGGGCTGGGTATGTTGAGTATTCTTTGTGGCACAGAATTCCAGATTTTTGCAATTCTGTTGAAATATAATGCCTCACTGTGTCTGTTGATGGGTTTAGTTACATTTAGTAGGAGTTTTTGAGAGGATCTTAAAGACCGATGGTTGGTTTGGGGTTTAATGAGATCGCTAAGGGTTGAACAGTTTTTGGGTGCCTTAGGATGGAGTGTGCTAGGACTATTTGGTTGTAAGTGAGGAGATTAGGAAGTCCCAATGATTTTAAAGGTGGTAATGCTGAACAGTAATGTGATCTGGATGGTAGGTTAGTGGCGAATCTCACTATTTTGTTATAACATGTCTTCAGTTTATTTAGGTATGATTTTCTTAGGTTGGTAAAGACTGGTGTTGCATATAGGAGTGTAGTGAGGAGGTGAGTTCTAGAAATTGATTATCTGGTGGTATCAGATAGGAAGAGTTTGATCCTGTACAGTGACCTTAATTTAATGCGTACCTTTTTGATTGTTAGTGCTAGATACTTGGCAAATTTGAGGTCTCTGTCTATTGTAACTCCAAGGAATTTGGTGTCATTGACTGGCTCTATTTTTGTGTTGTTTGTTGAGTGTATTGTAAATGGTGGGATTGTTGTTATTTTTCCTGTTGGTTGTGAATAACATTAGCTTTGTTTTGTTGGGGTTGAAAATGAGCTGAAGGTATTTTTCTGTCTAGGAAGGCTGGTTGTATTTTATGTAGGAGTTCGGGGAGAAAATGGACTACACATATGAGGGAGGAGTCATCTGCATATTGTATTGTGGTTGCAGTTTAGTAGATGTGGACATTTTATTTGTGAAAACAGTGAAAAGGATTGTGTCACGTATTGAGCTTTGAGGTACGCCAGTGGAGACTGGGAGGAGAGGGGAAAGGTCAGTTTGCCATCTAACTGCTTGCTGTTGGTTGGATAAATAGCTGGCAAACCAGGATAGGGCAGAGTGTGAGAGATTTAAGGAAGCTAGTTAATTAATGAAATCTAGGTGGGAAACAGTGTCAAAGGCCTTGGACATGTCTAAGAAGATGGAAGAGACAAGTGAGTTGTTGTTTCTGTGGTGATTGATTATACTGGAAAAACTAAGTAGTACTGCTGTTGTGATATGTTTTGGTCTAAAGCCATGTTGTGATGAGGACAGGAGTTGTTTTTCAGGAGGTGGTCTAGTAGTTGTAAGTGTATGCATTTTTCGAGTACTTTTGCTATGGGAGAGAGAATAGTGATAGGTCGATAATTAGTGAGTTCAGTGGAGGTACCACCTTTGTGTAGCGGGTTATGTAGGAGGTTTTCCAGAGTTTGGGGACATACTTTTGAGTTATATCTGCTACATCTACTAAAACACATACAGACTTTTTCATCTCCTCTACAATATTTAACGATACCACAGTAATGTATATACACAAGGCCTACTTACCAAGATGTTGTACTAGAAAAGCATCTAAATTCAACACAGAACTAACTCACATAATCAAATACATTTTATCTATCATAAAAAGATTTCTTCTGTCAGGGGATACACACCCAAACCCAGGTCTGCTCACAGCTATACTCAAATCTAAACAGATATCTGAGTTACTAATTCTTAATATCAACATAAGGAGTATTATCTAACAAAATACCTGACCTGCATGCATTCATAACCCACTACACTCCTGACATACTGACCATAACAGAAACATGGCTAAAACCCACTACCCAAAAAGAAGAAATCCTCCCTCCAGGTTATAATATCTTAAGACTAGACAGAGTGGGTAGAAAAGGAGGTGGAGTTGCAATTCTCTTTAAAAACATGCTAAACCTTAAACCTCTTCATACCCCTGTACCTAAATTTAATAATGCTGAAACTCTTGCATCTGTCCTGTACTTTAACAAAACAAAAAAAAAAATAAAATTCTCTGCTGTTACATCCCTCCAGGAAATAACTCTCCTATAATTGAGGAAATTGACAGTGGACTACAGATAATCTCCCGCATGAAACAATCCTACTAGGTGATCTGAATACTGACTGGTTGGCCTGCAGTTCTAACAACCCCACTAACCACATAAATCTCTATGGGTTGTCTCAACTAACTCAGGAACCCACTAGAGTAGACAAAAAATCCTCAAAAGAATCCATCCTTGATTGGACACTGGTCAATAGCCCTAAGCAAAACTACCAGACAGGCTGTCTACCAGATAGTATTAGTGACCACCTCCCTACATTCCTGCTACGCAAACATACAAACATACCTAAGCCCATATTTATAGACAAATCCGTAATGACTGCAACCTAAACTCCAGATTCTAAACACTATTCTAAAACAATGCAACTGGGAGCCACTACTTTCCCTTGGTTTAGACCAGGCAGTTGACTACTTTAGTAGCACCTTCATTGATGTCTTTAATAGCATCGCCCCTATCAAGAAAGATAGAGTTAAGACTAATTATGCACCATGGCTAATTAGGGACACAAAAGCCATACTGAAGTCCAGAGATAAGGCCTGGAAAATCTGGAAGAGGGATAATACCATCCAAGCTAAACAACACTACCAACAGCTTAGGAATCATGCCAACAAACTAAACTTGATAAACAGAACTACTTTCTTACTGTACAAACAAAACACAAAAAATCCTCAAAAGTTTTGGCAAGCTATCAACTCCCTAATTAAACCAGGCAAAATTACTACTCCAGCTCCCAACTCCACTAATGGCAACATGGACATAGCCTCTCATTTTAATCACCACTTTGAAGAATCCATAATGGCACTATCCAGCCAATTGTCCAAAAACAACCCTTCATATATCCCAGCCAAGTGTCTAGATAACATTCTCCCCCTTACTCTCTCACATGTACCCCCCTCCAAAATTAAAAAAATACTTTTGAAATTAAAACATACCACCCTTGCAGCTGATAATCTGCATACCAACTTCCTAAAACTAACTGTAGAATCATTATGCTACCCTGTTTCTATCCCCGTAAACCACTTCATAAAAGAATCCTACATGCCTCAATTGTGGAAAATGGCTTACATTATTCCTCTTCATAAAGGTGGTAATTCCTATGACTTCGCTAATTACTGTTCTATAGCTATTCTGTTTCCCATCTCCAAGCTGCTAGAGAAGTGTATTCACTCTCAAGTCCTGTATTTCCTGAACACACAAACTCCTCTCCACCACACAACACAGGTTCCGGCCACACCACTGTACAACTACCGCTCTTCTCTCAGTTACCAATCTAGTAAACCAACACAGAAATGAGTATAACTATAAATCTGCTATATTTTTGGATCTATCCAAAGTATTTGATATGGTCTCACACTCCCTACTATTAGATTCATTAGCATCCTTATCCTTTGCCCCTTCTACTATTGCCTGGTTCAAGAACTATCTAGCTGATAGGCAACAATCTGTCCAATGGCAAGGGGCACGATCTTGTCTACTTTCAACTTTCATAGGTGTACCACAAGACTCAGTACTGGGCCCACTTCTCTTTTCTATCTACATTAGCAATCTACATATCTCCACCCAGCATGCCACACTCATACAGTATGCAGATGATTCAACTTTAATCTGCTCAGCCCCCTCTCTTTTTATTCTCCAACAACAGACCCAGGAATCCTTTAACTCTGTGGAAAGTTGAATCACAAATATCCAACTCATCCCTAACCCTAATAAAACTAAATTGCTTTTATTTACCCCCAACAAATCAAAGTCTGCTCCTCTTTCCTTTTCTATTACTTCCAAAAATTGTACTATCATTTCTCTGTCTGCCCACACCAAACTCCTCGGTGTCAAGATTGACAAAAACCTTCTCTTTGATGTCCATATCTCTCAAATCATCAAACAGGTTCACAAACAAATGGGCTCATTATACAGACACAAAAACTTCCTCTCAGATCAAGAGCAGATCACCCTAGCCCAAGCTCACCTTTTGTCCACACTAATGTATGCAACACCAATTCTTAACTATGTCAGAAAACTTGACCTTGATAAACTTGAGTCATGCTATAATAATATTGCTAAATTTGCTAACAACTCCACCTTCAGATCCCATCATTGTCTAGCTCTAAGGGACTTAAAATGGTTAGAATTTCCTCAACTACTAAATTACCACCAACTGGTTACTGCCTATAACATTCTGAAGTATCCTGATAAAACCCCATCACTAAGTCAATTACTTACCTACTATGCAACAAATCGCACACTCCGTCCTAGTGACAAATCACTTCTATGCATCTCTAGGGCTAATAGCACTGCTGGAAATGCGCTATTCTCCCAAACTGTTGCTAAAAATTGGAACAAACTCCCCCCATCACTGACCTCTATCCTCACCACCTCACACTTCAAAAACTCTTTAAAATCACATCTCATAAGCACCTGGCTTTGTCCATGCATTACCTAAAAACACTGCTTAAGCTCTGTGGAAAGTTGAAAGGCTTATTATTTGACTAATGTAAATGCTACGGTTGTTTATCCCTTTAATATAAGTACTTCATTTTAACATGATGTATGTCATAACTCTCAATGTTAAATGCGTTTAGTCTCTTCAACTGCCGAGTTGTATTTTGTCTGTTTTATATTTCTGTCTTTCTAGCTGGATTTTTGCTGTTATAATGTGTTAGTATCAGTTTTTTTTACTACTATGTATTAAATTCTAGTATTTCTGTTAATATATGTGGAGCTTTTCTCCATGGGGCTCCGTTGTAAATGGACCTAGTCCAGTTGGACTATCCCGGTTAACAAATGTAAAATAAATAAATAAAAATAAAAATTGTTTTCTGTTGAGGTGTGAACTGGTGTTATAGTGAAACAGTTTTGGTTGTTTTCAGGGTTTGTGGTAATTGCTAGTGCAGTGTTGGTGTTATTTTTAATTAGGGATTGTACAGAATTTATGAAATGAATATTGAACCGAGATGCTATGCTGTCTGTGGAGTCTGTAGTGAAGGCTGGTGGGTTGGCTAGGTCTTAGTAATTGGTTTATGGCTCCCCAGAATTTTTGGTGCTCTTTTTGGTGTTTTTCCTGAATTTGTGTGTGATATTGTTTTTTGTCTTGTTTAATTTGCTTTCTTGCTTGGTTTGTAGATGGAGATAGTTTAGTAGGCATGTTTGGGTTTTAGTTTTCTGGTAAAGGTTCTATACTGCATCTGTCTGCTTTAGCACTGAACTGGTTCCAGCTGTAAGCCAATGTAAGGGTTTTGATTTTATGAGTATCTTTCTGAAGGGTAGTAGTGTTTCTGGTGTTACTTCATGAGCATGCATGTGTTTCAATAAACCATCACACTGAGCAGGTTGCATCTACTGCTCCAGTCTATATCTTTCATATCTTAAATGGCCTATCATTTCATTTTCATTTCCCTTCTGGAGTGCTGAACTGTTTACTTTTCAATACATTACACATCTGTGTTGTTATTCTCTCATGTCTTATCATCCCATACTTCTCTTTTTAGGGTTTTAAATACTTCTGTCATCTCCTCCTTCTCTCTCCTCACACTTGTGGCACCTCCTCCTTCTCTTAACACATTTGTGGCATCTCCTCCTTCTCTCTTCACACTTCTGGTACCTCCTCCTTCTCTCTTCAAACTTTTGTACCTCCTCCTCCTTCTCTCTTCACACTTTTGGTGCCTCCTCCTTCTCTCTCCACACTTCTGGTACCTCCTACTTCTCTCTTCACACTCCTGGTACCACCTCCTTCTCTCTTCACACTTCTGGTACCTCCTCCTTCTCTCTTCACACTTCTGGTACCTCCTCCTTTCCTCTTCAATCTTTTGTACCTCCTCCTCCTTCTCTCTTCACACTTTTGGTACCTCCTTCTTCTCTTTTCACATTTGTAGCACCTCCTCCTTCTCTCTTCACACTTCTGGTACCTCCTCCTTCTCTCTTCACACTTCTGGTACCTCCTCCTTCTCTCTTCACACTTCTGGTACCTCCTCCTTCTCTCTTCAAACTTTTGTACCTCCTCCTCCTTCTCTCTTCACACTTCTGGTACCTCCTCCTTTCCTCTTCAAATGTCTGTACCTCCTCCTTCTCTCTTCACACTTCTGGCACCTCCTTCTCTCTTCACACTTCTGTATGGGTACAGGATGTTTGGACCCCGCCGATTTGCCCCCAGATGATTCGTCCCCAACTGATTCGACCCCGGATGGTTAGACCCCAGTAAAAAATGTAACATAAGTGAAGCCGAAGCACATCAAAGCAAAAAAAGAAATGAAAGACTGTCTAAACATCCTTAAAATTGGTTTACAAAGTATTTCTTTTCTATTTATGTGCTTCGACTACACTTACTTTAAACTAAGGGCAAATTGGAACTTTAACTATATATACAAAAACAGTGAGTGCCAAAAAAAAGTTTGCTGACTAATCCGGAAGTTCACGGCATTAACTAGTCCAGTGTTTCCGTATAATGATAATGTCATTATTACATAAAAATTTGTGATAAAACAACAAGTAAGGAATAAAAATAACTTATATTTAAAAATGAAAGCATAATGGGCAGCCATTTTGACAGATGTCTGCTTTGATGTTCTGTTTGTTTCCCTGCTGAAGTTAATGGGATGTGGGTGTAAGTTATAGAGGCACTGAGCATTGTGATAGTGAAATGGATGTTTGTCCCTAGAATTGCATTTCTAAGCTTTGAACTACTTGTTGATACTTTTTACAATTAAATTCTTGAGTCCTTAAAAACAGTGTTTTACTTAGGAGTGTTTGTGCACTGTAGCTGGATTAGACTATGTTTGTCTTTGCACTCTGCAATCAAGTCAAGTCCTCTGCAGCACTGCACACTATCAATGTTGCTGGAAATCAAGCGTGTTTGCATTTACTCATACATCCATATCAACTTTCCTGAGGTTCTGATGTGCTTTGATGGTAGATGGTGGGAAATGGTGAAAATTGCATGTTGCTGCTTGAGCTTTGATGGTAGTATAAATGTTCAAGATAAAGAAAGCATATTAACCTGAATAAAAAAAATTGATTTCATTTAATTTTAAAGAAATGATTTATAGTAGATAATAGATTAGTTAACATATCAACATAATATAAAATAAAAAATATATATTTAATTGATGGAAAACATATGTTATAAAGTATGTTATAAAGTAACAGTAGTCATAATATGTTAAAACATAACACTAGTTATTATATGTTAAAGATTTAAATGTTATATTTATACTAACCAATGTAATAATTAAATTAAATAAAAATATTAATAAAAATATATTTACAATGAAAAACTAACAGTGTTATTATTGAATAATTGATTAATTAATAACTTAATGATAAAGTAATATATTTGGGGTCAAATAGTCCTGGGTCGAACTGTCCACTAAAAAATCACTTATACAATACATATAAATTTATACATGAAATTGTATAGAAATGCAGTGGGGTCAAAGCGTCCGGGGGTGAACTGTTCGGGATCGAATGGTCCTGCTTCCTACTGTACATCCTCCTTCTGTCTTCGCACTTCTTTCATTGCAGCTTTCTTGAACTTACCCAGTGTTTATTTTACAGTGTTTGGAATCCCCCCAGTCTTTTTTGTCTTTATATTGTTTTGTTTTAAAGTGTTTAACAATATTAAATCAGCACCTACGATTTGTGACATTTATTCATTTGCAGTGTTTTTTTTTCCTTTTATCCTTTTTTTCCCATTTTCTTGCAGGTTAGAGTTTTATGTCACACATGTACTGTGATGCATGAAACAAAATAAGACCACACATTTTATTTGGTAGAGCTGTACATCTTTGTGTGTCATTGAAGATTCTGCTGTCACAAATTGAAGCTTTATTCTAATGTCAGCAGAAGTGCACTATTTAAGATAATGTTTCTTGCCCAGGGTGTTAACTCACATGGGAGATTCTTGAGCTGGGATCTAAGTGAAAGCTTAGTATAGTAGTGATGTAACAGACATGACGAGCTTTTAATGTGTGGATTGAGATAGAAACTAAAATATTTAAACTGTTGCAAAGAATGTAAAGCACTGCTAATGGTGCAATAAATGACCACTGCATGAACTTGGTTTTCTTGTAACTTACTATTAAACCCATGAAAACAAACCAAGGGTGAGTTGCCTTCAGGTCATTTTCAAATATCGAGCTAATACAGGAGGAAGATGATTTTGTCGTCAAGCTATCCATGCTGTCAACATGATACAGTGCTGGAAATGTTAGGGCTTGTGACCCTGAAAACATTAATGAAACTATTAAGCAAAAGCAGACCAAGGTTGGAGCCCCAGGGGTATTATTATGTCATCCTCCTGAGGCTGCAGTAGAGAGTTCTCTAATTTTGAAAGTTTTGTGATGACTATGCATCGATTGAAGACATTTGTCTGATGGCTAATGATGTGTTCATTTTTGTAGGAGAAGGGGAGTGTTGCACTGAATCAAATGCTTTGTCAAGTCAAATGGAGTTTGCCTGGTTCTACTACTGAGAAAATTGTTAGTAAGTTCTTGTAAAGTTAATGTTTTTTGCTCCTTTCTGATACCATATTTCTGGGAGTTAGGAAGACCAGAAGAGTTAAGATAAAATATGGGTTGGTAAATATCCTAATGGGACTAACCCAGTGAACAAAAGATAAATAAAAATAAATGTAGCTCTTACACATCTGACAATATGAGGTTAGAAGGAATGGGTCCCCGTGCGTTGCTAGAAGTATATTGTGGGTGATTTCAAAGATAAGGTAAAATGTGATTGATTAATGAAAGGTAGCTGAAACTCTGGAGGAGTTTGGCTGTAAAGATATTGGAAGTTGTTTAGAAATTTGTTAGCAAGAATTTCTGAACCTATAGATTTATAACTGTGTAATATGTGTGGTCAGATATTTACTTCATGAACAGTATTTTTGGAAGGAGAACATGCGATGGAATCTTTTAAGTAAATTTCAAGTTGAAAAAGAGTATTAAATGGCAAAGAGCAGAGTGGTGCAGTGTGATTCTGAAATATATAATGAATAGCTTTGATATAGTGGCACATCAGATATTGTGGGATTTCTGTGATCTTTTTCAAGCTGGGAAAGAACATTAGTTTTTCTTAACAAGTTATTAACCTCTTGCCAAAATTCTCTTGGGTTCATGAGGGTGCTGGACTGGTGCATTTTAAGTAAGTAACTTTAGTACAATTTAAGTTTTTTTTTTTTTTTTTTGGTTTCACACATAATACTACTGCAGAATTCCATTTAGCAAGAATGCGATTTGAAGATTTCTGTCTTCAGTCACATGTATAAATATATGCTCAAATGCCCTAATAATGTCTTACAATGGGTAATTTACATTGCTATTCTAACCCATAGACAAGACAGAATATCTCAAGTAAAGAAGCCAGAATTCCCAGGGAGACCTGGCACAGTATCAGGGCAAGTCTAAGCAAGTCTGAAAATGTTGTGTACTTATATTGGTAATGTTTTTACGTGGGAGTACATTACATGGAGGATAGTCATTAAAGAATTTCTGTGTTTGGTTGCAAAGTGTGTGTGTGTGTGTGTGTGTGTGTGTGTGTGTGTGTGTGTGTGTGTGTGTGTGTATGAGCACACACATGCGCACATGCAAACAAGTGTGTATGCATGCTGGGGGACTTCTTTTGCAGAGTGTGATTTATTGTTTTTTCCATGGGGGCGCTTGAGATAATTTCTTTTATTTGCTCCCCCTCTCCTCATTCATGTGGCCTACTGGGCCTGCCTTGGCTGGGCCAAGGCTCAACCCTATCAGCGTCTGTGGCCAGGGAGGAGATCAGGAGCACTGGTGCTCACTTGACCCTTAATGATGCTATTTCAGTGAGGGTAGGCAGCTTCCCCCATCCCCAGGATGAGTGAGCTGATGTCACCCAGTCATGCCATTCCTTCCCCAATCTGTCCCACAGGCACCTACACTGCTAGTCGATCATGGGTCATCTAGGGTGCAATATAGGCTTATCTCTTTGTGCCACTGGAGAAACCCCCCCAAGATAATTTTTGATATCCAGAGGTGGTTCTATGATGTTTCCATGGCTTGAAATATGAACGCTGTGGCAGACATTCAGAAGCTGTCAGGTTTTTCCCTTTAAAGCACTTGCATGAGAATTAAAAACTTCCATGATATAATTCAATTTCTTTATCAAGCCACATTAAATTCTCTTCTTCTGCAGTTTAAGTCTCTGTTTTACATGTTTGCCCATTACAATACACGTTGCTATGCAGTCGCATACTCCTATTCCCTATAAAACTTTTTTGCACAATGTTTTTATTTTTGATGCATTCTCTCATCAAACTCCCTATCCATCTGCAGCTTTTTCATTTTATTCAGCATAGTTACACAGCCAAACTTATAAACAAATTATTTTGTGCTATCTTGTTTTGGAATAGTCACCTTCAGCAAATCAGCCTTCTCATTGCACAGTTCAAACTCTGGTGTTTTCCAGTCCATAATAATGACCCCTTGCTATAATTAAATTTCTCCCATGTTTTTTCACACATTCTCCTTTTTCAAGCTCACCTCAGGAAACTCGTGTTCACTCCCCATGAATGGAAGAAGAGTAGTCTGGGTAATATAAGTCAAAACTAATTCTATTACATTTGTTAGGCAAGTAGGTTTACATATCTGTTTTGGTGTCTCCGTGATGTTCTGAAATGATCACATTCTCTTCTGCTTCAGGTCTTCTAAAATCCTCAGTGGCAAAGGTCTCAATGTTCCCCCAAAGCTGTATGTGTAGCACTCTTTCCACAAGGTGACCAGTATTCTAGTATAGATGATTAATACAGTCCAGCACTGTGTATTCCACTCCACTCCCTTACTAATGTCTAGGCATCATCTCTTTGTCTGTACCCCGTTCTTCTCATATATTGTCACGCCACTCCTTAATATGTCCTACCTATAGCAGAGGAGGAAACACACCCTATAGTAAGTCCATTTTCCACTTTATGTGTTTACCTATGTATATATATCTAGCTCTCTGTTTATTTATTAATAAATTGTTTGTTAACCAGTTAAATGAGCTAGTCCGTGGACCTTTTTCAGTCATACCTTAAGTTGGAAGTACAAAGATAAATACAGAAAATTTAGTATAGGCAGTAAGCCAAAATGGTTTTAGGAAAGAAAGAGCTCCAGAAGAAAACTCAGGAGATGTGAAGAAAATATTAAGGATCTGCACAGACAGTGGCTGGAAGTAAGGGCAGAACATTGGGCCCTGGATACTATGTGGGTGTGGTCTTATCAATGGGCCACTGCACAATTTCCCATTTTCTAAAGGCCTATCCAACCACAATGACAGTATAGTTTCATTTTGAACTAGACATTCAAGCTTTCAAACATTGTCATTCAGAGTCCTGTTCTTGTTATAATACATCCTAAATCCTAGGCTAGGTGATATTGCTTAGTCTTTCCTTCAAGACTGATACCTGTCAAATATTTATTTTTCAGAAAATAGCTCATCAGTTATCTATGTGTTTATTGTAGTAGGTAGAGAACATCTAATCTTTATAAATACTATACATCTTCTAAGTGTTTCCAGGTATTAAGGACCTCAACTCTCAACATCACCAAATAATTTCCAGCAAGGTAGATATTATCTTAGGTTGTTGTATTAAGGAAGTAACATCTGATTTGTTTGGTAAATAGGTTGGATCATGATAGTAACTCCTTTTCCTTCTAACCACTCCATTACGCCCATCATTTACTGCACAATATATTTAAACAGAGTTCCTTTCTGGCATCATGTATGCCTTTTTGCAGTGCAATGCATAAAAGTATCTAGTCTTTAAAATTTATTACTAAATTAGAACTTTTTGCTGCATTCTAGCTTGCTTCCAGTTTAACAGCATGATAACCTATCAAGCTGGTCTCCCTCACAGGCAAATGAATCTACCCCACCCCACCCCTGGTCATCATACCCCTGACAAACTCTAGCTTGTTCCTAGTGCCACAAGATTCAAGTCCACTTATATATTCAGCACTATGTCATCTACTTCACACCTATCCTTGTCATATTTCAATCAGCTGTCAGGCTTCCTCTGTTTCCATTATCTGTCATTGTGTGCCTCTCAAGATGCCTTCCTGTTATAGCCAATTCAATTCACTAGACAACAGATTGTCTCAGCCATCTACTTCTCATTCATCATACTCTGTAAGTCATGCATGCACTATATATACCAGCTAACTAGGGGTGTTGGACACCTGTCATCCACCCCTCATCCGAACGGCAGTTATACCTGTTCATTTCTTTTGTACCCAATTGTGAGGTGGCATAACAGGATTCGATCTGCAGTTATAATAACAAAGACTAAGAGATAGTCCCCCAATTAAATATGTGCTGCAATCTCCTAAAATAAAGACCACATGCCTCCTCTCATTTGGTTTACAATATTTGATGAGAATCCGGGCTTTTGAATTAAACTAAGAACATGCAGAACACGACTGTCACAAAAGTCTTCTATAGTAAAGACCATAGTTAAGAATTTGTTAAAATAAATTTATTTTGCTAGATATGCAGGTGTAGTGGTTAGACTGCCCTACAGACATCTAATTTGTTCAGTTTTCAAACTTTGGGTTGAAACTACCAGTATATAGGAGTAATAGGTTACCCTTTCTTTCATACAGTGTTGCATCTTCCTTTGACTGATAAATATATGCATTTATTCTTCTTCTTTTGTTCTGCATGCTATGTTGCAAACATTCTGGAAGTAAACCATAGAAATATCTTCTAAGCCTTTAGTGAATATAAACATAGGAGTCGCTTAGCTGTCACCTAGTGTATTCCTTTTCTTTTCTATTTTTTTCTGGTACAAACAAAGGGCTTGGAAAATGTGCCTAGTCTGTTGGCAGTTATGTCTGAAATATCCAAAGACCCTGAAAAGCAGTGTGGAGCATTTCATTAGATCCCTGGAGCATTTCATTAGATCCCTGGAGCATTTCATTAGATCCCTGGAGCATTTCATTAGATCCCTGGAGCATTTCATTAGATCCCTGGCCTGACCTTCTCTTCCTTTTTGCAGTTTCTCAGGGATGGTTAAGTTGATACTGTTTGACAGGCACAACGTACTGATACCAGCCTCCTCTGTTTGGAGAGTAATTGCAGCACTCCTCCAGACTTGTGGCTGCCTTTTGTGTGTCACACATACACATGTGTGCTACACATAAATGCACAATATTCTTACTAGTGTACCACACTGTATGCACTGCATTTGTTGACAAATCATTAAAAAAAAAGATCTGTATGGCACTCAAATTGTGAATTGGAGTTTTAGAACTTTTAAAATGAGACGATGCTTGACTGACGCCTGATATACTGGGAACTGTGATAAGTTATACAGTGAGGTGAAGGTAAAACTAGGGCTTGTCAATCCTAGATTTTTGACTTGGGCTAGCAAGTGAATGCAGAAATACAAATAAGTGGAAAAGGAAGAGTAAAGTAGTAGTGTGTAGCAAATTCAATTTTGTCGCAATTAAGAGGCTGATATTCTTCAGTTATAAATGTGGGTTTTATGAGATTTATTGATCAAAGATCAAACAAAATGGCATAGTTTTCTTTCCTTGCAGTGTAAAGCAGCATAAATCTATAAATCTTGTCTTGCAGTTTAGTGTAGAGGATTAAGGTAATGAGCTTTATTTTGTAGCCATAGGTTTGAGTCTATCAGCCTCCATTTGCTTACTACATGGTGTGGAGCAAGCCAGTTAAGTAGACACTTTTGCTTAGTTCAGCTGAAAAGAGGCAGATGTACTTAGGGGTTTGCCACTTAATATATAAATAAATAAGGGTCTGCTTTAATTAACCAAAAGCTGATTCCAGCAAATGCAAATCCATCGACACATATACATCGAACCGTGAAATGAGCAAACTCACAAAAGCGCGAAACTCAAAATACCAATTTGTCATACTCGGCCAACCCCACCGCCCGAAACACACTACCCAAACAAACAAAATAAATAAACCACAAATATACACCAACCAAAACCCTACTTCTAACCCTACACTAAACCCCACATACACCACTATCTATGCACTCTCCTTAACCCCTCCCTAACCCTAAGGTCTGTAACTACCGCACACTTACCCTACGGAGCTATACCCAAACAAAATAAATAAACCACACACATACACTAACCAAACCCCTACTTCAAACCCTACACTAAACGTTAAATACATTACCCATATTACATTACCTATCTATGCACTTACCTTAACCCGCACCCTAATGTCCATAACTATCGCACACTTACCTTACAGATCTGTAGCTCAGACGGGTTAACCAAAACACTTCCACATTTTGAATTTCGCGGTAATTTTGTGGTTTTGTGAGTTCACTTATTTCGCGGTTCGATGCATTTGTGTCGATGGATTCGCATTCGCTGGAATCAGCTTTTGGTTAAATAAAGTAGAGCCATAAATAAAATGTACTCTACGGAGAAACAAACAAACAAAAAAATTAATATCTGAAGTTTAAATCAAAATCAGTAAACTGTATACGAATGCTACAGTAATGAAAAGCAATTTAAACAAAATAATGATCAAATAAAGTTTTGTACTTACATGTACATTGTAATATCACAAATAAACCTTAAGCTGTCTCATCAAACAAAATGAAATCAAATTCCATAGCACAACTTTCTTTGTTTAAAACACAAGGCATGCTATGTTAGGACAGAAAAAATGTGGTATCCTAATAACTCATTATAAAACTGATGCTTAATCATTTGATATGCACTATTACAGTATACATATTTTCTTTTGTAGTTCCACAAACAGCAAAATGTTGTGACTTGATGCTTTATTTAACATGTTTTGAATACCTGTCATACATACATATGTTTTTTTCTACGGTAAAACACTGTTGTACGTGTGCCTAAAATAAAAATACTGTACCTCAGACAAAATCAGTTACTTAACAAATAAGCAATACTGTTATAACAAATGCTTACAAACTGAACAGAAATTATTTTTCCTTGCAGACTATTTATCCTTTACCAGTAAATATTTTCAACTGAATGGCAACAGGCACTTTATAATACAGCTTTAACCCACCTGAATTTCTTACTAAGGTTTAGCTAGCTATTCATATGATAACTTGATAAGTGATTTAGTCCTGTGCACCCTTTTAGTCATAGATCAAAAAAGAAGAAAAAGTGCGAAGGCTACATACATATATAACTTACTGAAGCCATACATCGGGAGGTAGGGGAAATCAGAGTATCCAGTGAAGTCTTTGCGGATAGCAAAGAGATCAAAGAGGTTTGAGACATGATTTTACACAGGATCATAGGTTCTGCTGTAAAATTTATGAACTATTAGCCTTCAAAAAGCTTGAATGAGATAATTCCTCATGATTGTATAGTAGAGGATTTTTTTTATCATTAACCTTAGAGTTATGTTCTTATCACACTTCTGCTTTACCACTCTGTTACACTCCTACCCAAAAAGACTGTTTGACGTTTGCCAGACATAGGTTCACGTCTCCCAAATTTAGGTTTGGCGATGGAAATAAGAATGAACAGTGCAGTGGTGTATGAAGTAAGGCTCCAAAGATGACATTTTACAAATTTGTTGTAAAAATGTTGAACTATGGCAGTGTCATGAGGACATGTTTTACTTATTAACTGCAGACTCACAAGACTGGAAATTGCAATAGTTTAGAAAAAAAAAACTTTCAGAATATGTATCTTAGATGCCATCACTGTAGGTATATGTGGTGAATTATTTATAAAGGTATCTGTGTCTTTAAAGGAGATACTGCTACTGGGGTTGTTGTGTCATGTGACTCACATTCTGAATCAGTCTGCAGTATCTTGTTATTCACATCTATGTTTATGCCTTTCACTTTTTTATATTTACTGTGTGTGTATTTAACAAATGTGCATATAGACATGGTATCACAATTATACATGAAGCTACATATTCATTCTGGTCTGCAGTGTGAGCTGTTAAGTTATTTCTGTTTTTTCCCCGAGAAAGCTTCTATAGTATCATTTATATATGCTTTACAAGGCAAACTTTTCTTCATGTTTTTAGCTTTGCTAAAATAATCAAAAGTGTAATCTGTTTTATGCATTGTCATAATTATCACATTAAAACAATTTTATTTTCAAAGCACATTAAAACAATTATATTTTTAATGAAAGCAGTGCAAAATCTCTTACAAATATTATTGCATTTGTTTCAAGCTCCACTGACTCTTTAAACCTTCAACTGCAGTTATTTAATTTTTTGCTTGAAATGCTTTAATAAAAACACCCCAAGCATTGAAGCTACATGCAAAGTTGCCATAAAATCAAAAGCCTTTGATTCAAATATTTGAGATGCATCTCATTTTGAATGGACATAGAGAAACTGGAAAACAAGCTTTTAGCACAAGAATTCTGGGTAGAGGCTAAAATAAATCGGGGTCGAAGGCCCAAAATTAGGGACACAGTTTAAATATTGTGCATTTTATGATGAATATGAAGTCTGACTTCCATCATCAATGATTTACCGGAAAACAGCAGCTCTTATGAGGAGTATTCCAAAAAGGTGAGGCAAAAATCTGAACATTCTGTGAAAATCTAGACAGTTGAGAAGCATGTATATGACATTTGTAAACTCATACTAATCACTTTACACTACCTTTTCCACCATTCAAATGATGTTTTTGTCCATCTGTGAGGGGCAGGAGCCTGGATCATTTGTTTCCTGACCAAGGCAAGAAGCCTACAGCCCATTTCTTGCTTGCTTTGGGCAGGAGCCCTTTTAGCCCACTTGATCTCTTGGGAGGCAATATTTGGGTGACTAAGATGAGTGACTTGTGATGTGCAGAGTCAGCAGTACATAACACTCTCCTTTACTGGTGGTATGTGACTTCTGCAATTGCTGGTCATACAGGGCACATGCATGCAACTACCATGCCGATCCTCTAATAATGTTATATATGACTGAGTAATGCATAGATACAGGTTCATACAGCTACAGCCATACACCTGCAACCCTGTAGGCATTAGCCAAACATTGAGCTAGGGGCCATCATCCCAACCACTCATTCCCACCATTTCCTGCCTAGGAAATATTCAACAATTTTAACCTTAAGGAAAAAGTGAGTAGGACAATATTTTAGCCCTTAACTTAGTTAATCTGCTGGCAGGCATTCTCACTCTACTAAAACTAACATCTCAGCCAGCTTTACTCACCTACAATACCAGTGGCTATAGGAGGCCCCTTAATTGTCTATGACTGTGCAAGAATCCTACAAAAGCTGCTGTTGAATGGGGAATATGTGGTGGAAAAAAAAGATTATTCATTTTCTAATTGCACTCTTTATCCACAACAGGGTTGTGATATGACCCTGTTAGGATAAAGCCACTAATTAGTGAATGAACATGAGCAAGGCAAGTGCTAGTGAGCAGAAGCTCAGAGTGACCAATCTCAGTGCTTACCTTGATTTTAAGAAACGGTGACACTTCTGACCTCAGGGATGGTTTTCTTTTTAGGGAGTTTTACAAAAACAGGCAGAACAATAGATACTGTAACAGTCAACTTCTTTGCTCAAAAATTCTGGGCAAAGCTAAAAATAATATAGAACAAATCCTCGAAATCTGGAGTAAGTTGCTGTGCTCTTCTGTAGTTCCAGACTCTGCCATATTCCTTTTGACCGTTTCTATGGTAACATCACCACTTAAAAAATACTGTCTATTCTTCTCATCTATTGCCAGTCAGCTACACTTTCCTTGGCTAGTCTATTTTTAAGTGTGTCTTCTCCTTTCTTTATTACATACTTCTATGACACCAGAGCTCATCATCCAGGCACCACCAAGGTCCAAGAGACAGACTACTGCAATGGTACACTTTGTCTTTCATCTTTCCCTCAGTTTTAGAATCCAACCATTGGGTAGGTAACTCATAAATGCTACCCTGACTAGATAAACCAAGAAATCACTAGATCTAGATCTGAGCAAGCATTTTTAAATCATTCAGTAATGGAAACCAGCAGAATAACCTAATAAAAATATTTCAAAAGCATATTAGTCAGTAGCCAGCATAGCAAGCCTCTGGCAGAGGGGGTACCAACCACAGCAGGTTATCTCTGATATTTTTGTTAACAACTTGTCAAAGTAACAGCAGGAATTAATAAACTAATAAGACACAGGAGTATCAACAACTCTAATCTGAAGAAGCCTCACAAGAATAAGCAATGCTTATGTCTCTTTAAAATTCAGACAGATCTCCAGTTGTGCTGATAAATAAATTTAAAGTGCCATCCCCTGGAGAAAACTGAATTACTGGCTGATTGTCAAGAAGGGGGTTAATGATTACAATAGGTCTTCTGCAAACCTTGTTTTTATTAACCTACTCAGCACCCCTGCCTCTTTTAGTCCTACTGGGAGGACATCCTTTACATTAAAACTGAGGTCCACACTTAACTGTCTTCATTATGCAAATGACTGCTACTGTGAAACATTTCCGCTTACTACTCTTGATTTGGTTTATGTTTGTGGGTCTCTTGATTTTGTTAATCCTTCTAGGGCCTTCTCTATTCTTTACTGCTCAAGTGAGTCTCCTAACAACTTCTTTTGGGATCCCCTGATTCAATTAAATTAGTTGAGACCACCTTTTTTTCAGTTTACCTTGATAACAGTTTGATTTTATTAATTCTGTGTATGCTTCTTGATCTGTTAATTCTGGCAGTATCTGCAACTCTGTCAGTCATGTTTTCTTTGTTTTAATACATACATGGCCAGTAACCTCTGCCTACCTTCATATTCTGGCCCCACTTCCACTTTCTCAGCGTGTGTCCCTCCGCTACTCAGTGTTCACTAGCCTTGTGTTTATCTTAATCTGAATGTATCATAAGTATGCATGGCGGTCTTGACTGTGGCCTTTCTTATGCTCACCACTGACCATGCTCCTTACCTTCCAACTGACCTTCACTACAACCTAGTCTAACTGTGCTGCCTGCCTGAACTCAGGGTTGTAACCACTCCATTTTTTTCTCCTTAGCCTGTACAACATTCCATTTAGTCTGCATTTTTCTCTTTGATTTTCTCATCACTGAAATCTATACATTTTCCCTTATTTCATTACACCCTAAATGCCATGCTTGCCTCGCCAGGCTTTATTGGCAGTTTATCTTCTGTCATTGACTGCTGTAGTATTTTAGATGTCATCAGTAAGCATATTAATCCTGTTCTCCAATCCTGTAACTATAACATATGCAAATACGCTAGTCAGGATTGGCCTAAGTATTGACACCTGCTGTACCCCACTGGTTACTGGCTTCTTCATAGGTGGCTTTGCCCTAAATGTCCCTACTTATTTCATGTATGCCATAATTATTGTCCTTGCTTTATAACTGTCAGTTTGTTTTCTATCTGATTTATCATTCCCTCTCTTATCCATTGCTGCTCATCACTTCCTCATCTTCATTCTTGTATAACGATGCATTCAAGCTTTTCTTAATTTTAATGAACCCTCAATCACTAGATTCTTGCTGTGTCAATTGTGGCTCATTTGAACAATTATATCAAATTTATCTGACAAATACTTTATTGTGCAGAGCCAGAATCATTGCTGTCCATCTGTCATGTCACTGGCATCCAGAAATATGTTTTTGTCTATTTAGCCAACTTCTGGCAGACCCCGTACCCCCCCTTCAGCTCTCTTTTTTGTCCCTATTAATAGCTCTAGGTTCATAGGTTCATAGGTAAGTACAAGGTTAGCTGCCCTTGCGGGCCATTTTAACCTAGTCAGTTTAACTTTTTGTGCTTCAAACAACCTATCCTATTTTGGTTATAGACTGGCCTTACCCATCCCATGCTTGATAATTATATATTAATCCTAATAAAAATAACTGGGAGCACACCATAGATAATATGAGGAGACCCATGCATGGAATAAAGCATTTAGGAGCTGCCTCTGTCCATTAGTAGTACAGGGGGCAGTCCTGGTGTAAATTTTCTGTTTCCCATACATGGACAAGGATGAATTTTGTTATATGTGGATGGGGAGACTTTTCCATAGCAGTTATACTGTGCTCCATCTCCTATCTATGTGGTCCTGCAACTGTTGCAGCACTTGACCCCAATTCCATCCTTTTCACTGTTTTACCCAATCCTAGCTGACCTTTCACCTTACTTTCCACATTACCTTCCTTCTTTTAATCCTTCATATGTACCCTTATCCCCTTCATATCTTCATCATAACATTCTGTGCTATATTACCTTTAGCCACTTTCCACCCTCCATTATACTCTGCTTCCTTAGATTTTATTTATTTTTTGCAACAACTACCTTTATTGAGTCACTTAAAATTGATAATAGCGACAAAAAATAACTTATTCACAAACAAAAAATTCACATAAAAATTGCTTTATTAGCAAATTAAGTGCAGTGTAGTGTAGCACACTAGTAACATATTTTTTTACTTATCTCATGGTGATTAGTCTAAAAAAGCAATACTTCCAGGGAGTCTAAACATGTCAATAAACAGAAACAGCAAATAAAATGACATTAGTTAATGAGGCCAGTCTGGCAATAATTGCTAATAAGCAACTAAAATGGTGCCTATTGGGGGCGGAGCCTGAATGGCCAACTGAAAGCAGCATAATCTCAGAGTTCCATAAATTATTAAAATAAACAGGAAAATTCTATTTAAAAAAATAACAATATATAGATGAACAACTAAACTATATTAATAGCAAATATGGTAGATTTTTATAAACATTTTCCTGTCAGAAAACTTGGAGATTACTTCAGCTTTGAAAATGAGCAACTCAAGGAATTCTCACCCTGATGCTGCTTTAAAGAAAGAACTACAACTGATGACAACAACTTTACAGAAACTGTCTTTGAAGATGGATGACTTTAAACAAAACTTGGAAAACCTTACAATGAACTGTCAAAAACAGACTGATGCTTTCAAAGAACTGCTACAACAACACCAGACAAAAATAACAAACATAGAAACTTCTTTAAATGACAATGAAGGGAGGCTTAAGGAAGAAGAAACCTAAAAAGAGTTTCTTCTTAAACAAAATACTTGGTTACTAAAAAAGGTGGATGATGTAGAAAACAGAGAAAGAACTAACATCAGGATCTTTGGACTACCTGAAAATACTGAAGGTGAGGACATTATTTCATTTTTAACATCTTGGATTCCTGATTTTCTAGATCTAAAAGAGAGTTTCTCTTATGGTATTGAAAGGGCGCATAGAGCTCTAGGGAAACCTGCGTCTACTTTAACAAATACTCTTCCCAGATCAATAGTCATATAATTTTTATCATACCTGGACAAAGAATTAGTTTTAAAAACTGCATGGAGGAAATCAGCCATAAAATACAACCAGAACTTGATAAGATTTGACAATGATTATTCTTCCAAAGTAATAGAGCAAAGGAAAAAGACTTGGTCATTAATAAAGTTGCTTAAACAAAATAATATAAAAGCACAACTTGTCTTTCCAGCTAAAAGAAAAATCATTCTTCCTAATGAAACAAGAATGTTCAATGACTTAGAAGAAGTTTCTTCATTTATTAAGAATAACAACCTCATTTCTATCCTAGAGAAAATGGACTTGTTATCATCCTCCCTGAAGAGAACAAAAGAATCAAATTCCTGGACTTATGTTAAAAAAAAAAAAACAAAAGACTGAATCTAAAATAGCTGTATCACCTAAACCTCTCAAAGTTTCTACTATGATATGAATTGTTACTAGTAACTGTTGAAATAGGAATGTATCTTTTTATGTGACTTCTCAGAGAAGGGACAAAGAGAGAAAGGGGGAAAAAGGGAAGAAAAAAAGAGAAATTACTTTAATTTAATAATACGAACATCTACTAACTGGCTTTTAAATATTGAAGGCATATATGAATACCCTTCATTAATACAGGTAGGATGAGTTGGGTTATATATTCTCTCAAAAGTAGATAAGGATCTTGTACCACTGATATATTATACTTCTTTGGGGGGAAAAGGTCTTTATTTCCTATAATTGATTCACTTATATGGTATATTTGTACATCTGAATGTATTAGTTAATTAAAATGACCAATTTTAGTTCCTTTCAAGTAGATAAATGTTATTGGTTATTTCATGTTAATGGCTAGTTTATAAATATTAACATATTTACTGCCTTGCTAGCTGCAATTCCACATATACATTACTTCTTTATTAGCGGCTGCTTTCATTTTTTTTTTTTTATTTAATTTTCGTACATTATAGAAGGAGGAAAGGGGAAAAGAGGGAAAGGGAGGGAAAGATGTTACTTGTAGGTGCACAATGTGAAGCCTTTTGTAATAGTAACACTTCACGAGTGCACAAGATTGCTATTTCTCGCATATCTTTCAGTAAAGCTTGAATTTCATTTGGGTTGCCTTGGTAACGGAAAACGATGTCACCGTTTAGTGCTGCGCGAGCCTTCCTAATATGATGCGAGTGGTTCAATGTTCACATAAACAGTGCAGTAGTCCATACTAGAAGCCTGATTTTGACTCTATAAAAAGTAATGTTATTTTTTTTTAAAAAGTTAACATTTGTTTGCTGATTTGATGATCAAGAAATGTAGTCTGTGTGTTGTATGAATGGCTAAGTTGTAGTATTGTAGGAACACATCATTCTATCTCTGCCTTTCATTTTTTTTCATTTCAAAGTGGTAGCTTTCTTCCCATGTCATATTTAAATGATTGGCTTCATCTCAAATTAACTTTCTTATTTAGGAATGACAGATTAATACATAGTAATAAATCATATGTATTCAGCTGCTTGTCCAGTTATTTGAGAGTTTCATATTTATCTTTACTTTTCTTTGAGGGATTTTTATCATATAAGCCACTGTTATAAATCTATTACATGGCCATTAACCAATCAGCCATACAAGGTAGACATGCAATGGACATTTGTAAAATATATCAAATCACCTCTACCTCCCCCTCCCCCCACCACAAGTACATTTTATTCTTTCATTCTGCAGTCTCTACCAGGGAAGACATCAGGAATTCATTTTCCAGGATATGTGCCCAAACCCTTCTTCTTAGGCAAAAAGCATGAGTAAGCAATTTCTTATCATCTCTCCTAACCTGTTTCGTTTTCTTTCAGTGCTCACCTTTAGTCAGTTCCTTGATCATTGAGAGCATAGTAAGGACTTTGTCTGTCTAAGCCATAGAGCATATAATCTGTCTTTCTTTCCTTTACTGCACTACACTGGTTTAGTTTGGGCTGCATTTCAGGACCACATGGAATGTCTGTGTAAATAGTGATGATTGAAACTGGTAGCTCAGACTATTTCCATAACATTGGCTGATAAATAATACATGATTGACAGGCAAGTGGTGGTTCATTCATTCAATCTACTTACTGTCTACATCATCATATACTGTGTCATCTTGTGAATTTGTAAAACAGCTTTATGAAATATTTTATTTTACTACGATCCATCACATTTAGCCCTGGAATAAAGCTGGTGTTTAACATTTGATTACTTAAAAGTAAGCATGTCTGGTTCGTAATTAACATAACTATACTAGTATATGAGGTATTCCAGCCGAATTCTGAGGTTAGTCCTATAGCAGGTCATTTAGAAGTCTGTCATGTTTAAGGAACATACTAGTCTACAATGTTGTAATCTTCTAGGAAAACTTTGTAGACACCAGATTCAGATATTCTTTAGTGAAGTCTGATTTAAGTGGTTGCATACAAAGCATAATACTATTCATTAAGTCTTTCAGCTTTTTGAAGTTAATAGCTTATTAGGAGCCTGGCAGTAGGTGTTTATCATTGGCTGTTTATGTTTCTGCACTGGTACTAATGAACTGTGTTTTTTTTTTTCATTAATTGGCACTTCAGCTGCACCTGGTTTCTTTTGCAGCAATATTACTATAATATTGGCAGTACTATAAACAATATGCTACTCAGCTTAGATATATCAGTTAAACATACTAATAATTTATACTACCTTTTCATGGAATAATTAGTATCAAAGATGATCAAAGTGATCAAACCCTATGGGTAAAGACCAAATAATAATTAATTTTAGACAAGAATCTGACTCTTAAAAAATTAATAACAAAATGCACGCTTATGTTGTTTGATGTTTAATAAGTTAATTCATCTCCTTGCAAGTAAAGAAGTTAACAGAAAGTATTATACTGTATCACATAGAGATTCAAGACTAACTCTTCTCACATAATGGAAATAATGAAATGTTACAGAAGAGTTGCAGTTTAAGATGTATTGGGGAAAATTGAATTGTGACGCTAGGAATTAGTAACTGTTGTATTGTATAATATAATTGTACAGATTATTTGTAATTAATATGTTAATCTGACTCCACTTTTTATATCAACTTAGATACTATTATGAATACAATGGGTATCACTTTTATGTAATACTAGAACAATAATTAATTAGATGTGATCATATTTAAATCTCTATTTAAAAGCCCTTCATAGGAAATTAGATAACATATAAATATAAAAAATGACTTAAAAAGCTAGAATGGATAGATACTTTCTCTAGAATATTTTATTTGATTATTAACAATAATAATTAAATATAATGATAATTTAACTTAATTTAAATATAATCTATATATAAACTTACTTCCTACAAATGAGAATTCCACTTAGGTATTTATATATCAGGCAATTCATAACTTAATAAGTTTATTGATTATAATCCATAAAATATTATTTCCTGGTAGGTTATGTTTTTAGAATGCTGTATTTCTATCTTATAAATTACTTTCCATAAATTAATTTATTCTTATGGAGCTCATTGTTTCTGACTGCTAAAGGTATGAGGGATAATCTAACAGACCTATGTGTATCTGCTGGATTAGGAATGACTAACATTTCATGTTTAGAGTGGGATATTGTTCAGTATATATTGGCTATTTTAAATCTTTTATTACTTAACTTTTTTTATTCAAAGCCTGACTCAACTTTTATCTTATATGTATACATAAAAGAAAGAAGCTTGACCTTAATATTTAAAGAACTATATATCAAAATAATGTGTAATGTTATCAGAGTATTTTAAGAGCAACAATCAAAAAACTTTATATATATATATATGTATATATATATATGTATATATATATATATATATATATATATATATATATATATATACATATATATATATATATATATATATATATATATATATATATATATATATATATATATATATATATATATATATATATATATATATATACATATATATAATCTGACATGGATTGAACATTATCTTTAAACACTAATGGCCTAAATAATCCTAGGAAAATATCTAATTTACTGAAATATCTAAAATTAAACAAAGCACAAGTAGTATTCCTTCAGGAAACACATTGCAAAATAAATGATAGTTATGTATGGAACCCTAATGACTATATGATTTTAGCACACTCTTTATATAAGTCAAAGACAAGAGGATTAACAATTCTGTGGAAAAAGAATCTCATTAACCCTGAAGTTATTCATAAATATGAAGATAAAGAGGGTCGTATGGCTTTCATCATAGTTAAATTTAACAATAGAATATGGACCCTAGTTAAGCTATATTGATTCCCTGGTATTGGAACAGGAACTGTCAAAAAGCATTTGGACTTTATCACTAATAACTATAAGGGAAACTTAATAACAGGGGGGGGATATTAACTGCATTTTACACACCTCTGAAACTACTAATAAGAGACCTTTATGCCCATCCTCTATAACAAAATCTTTAAAAAATGGACTGAATCTTTTCATTTAATAGACACATTTAAATTGAAAGAAGATAAATCTTTACTATTCTCACATCAAGATTATAGATATTGCACACAAACTAGAATTGATAAAATATTTGTTGGTCAGGAACTAACTATAAAAATCACAAATTTGTCAATAATTCCATGTCCCTTTTCAGACCATAACTCCCTAATTTTGAATTTCCAAAGGAAATTTAAACCATTAACCTTTTCTTTTAGAATTCCATCATATATAACAAAAAACAAAAATTTTAAACCTTGGTTATTATCAGAACTTCAGTTTTTCTTAGATATTTATACAAAATAAGTCAACATAATCATGATATGGGATTTATTAAAAGCCTGTATATTCAGAAAATCCATTAGCTGGTATAAAAACAAAGCTAGAGAATGGGATTCTGAATTACTTGACTTATAATCTAAACTTTTAATGACAAAATCTGGAAAAAAATCTAAATTCTCCAGAAATTAAAAGGAAGGTAGAGGAATTAAATAAGAAATATAATGAAATTTTAACACACAAAACAAATTTAGCCCTATAAAAATTAAACATAAACTCTTTAGCTACCTCCCCTAGACACTTGCATAATTTATCTACAAGAGTTAAAATACATTCTAAAGCTAATAATATTAACAAAATTTATCATGAAAAGATGGAGGAAAAGCTTTAGATATAGGAGATATCCTTGATGCATTCAGACATCATTATATGGAACATTTTAAAAATGGTGTAATACATAATGATCAATTAAATTTAAACAGAATTTCTACATGCATAAAAAAATTCCTGAAGAACAAAAGTGGACTTACAAAGACCCATTTCTTATAAAGAAATTACTGATAAGATAAAGGAAAGTAAAAGTAAAAAAGCTCCAGGGATAGGTGGTATAATCACAGAGATATATAAACTATTTCCCTCAAATATAATTTCCCACTTTCATAAAACATTATTAGAAATCCAATCACAAGCAATAATGCCCCCATCCTGGAAGTACCCATCAATTACCACAACTCTAAAAGAAAATAAATCTTCAGATCTTTGTGCTTCATATATACCTATATCATTATTAAAAAAAGTTTTATCCTTAATGGACACTTTACAAATAACAACAGACTCTCTCTGATAACTTTATATAGTTACATCTGTGCAGTAATTGAAAATATTAGTCATTACTGTTGATGTCAGGCTAACTGTAAATAGTGTATATAGTTATTTAAAATGTTATACAAAAATATTGGGAAAGGTTTTATATTACATTATTATTTGAAAATAAAAAACAATATGAGTAAATGGTGCCTATTGGAAATTCAAGGTGTGGCATTTCAAGGTGTTTAACATCTGATTGCAAAATCATAAGATCCAACAAAGTCAGGGGTGACTGTTTTCACTTCTTAGTAGTGTACAGTTGCTATGCCACCTTACCCATAGTGTACATTGTTATTTATCAATTGTCTGGGACCTTGAAAAAAAGAAACCCTCATAGAGAGTGGAGAAAAATACTTATCAAAGTGACACTGGATACCATCCTCACACCAGGAATTACAATCTTGATGTTACTTATCAATATACCACAACTACAGTGTAATATGCAATTTGCAGTGACTTCTTTTGAGACCTGCATTTTCAAATTCTCCTTAGAAATGAATTATTGGTTTACAGTATATCCCTGTATATATTCTCAGCCAGAAATTCAATTCTCAGTTCAGTGTTGGGAATTTTCCACTAAATAAAAATCCATGGTTCTCTTATGTGTCTTCTTCTTATCTTCTAGATGAAGTAGAGGAAAATTAATTCTGTGTGATGTTTATTCCCATTAACTATATACCTTTCTTTAAATGTGATCTGTTACCATGTACCTTATTTATTACTAATCAATTTAAACTATGTAACTGTTTCATTATCCCTTCACTTCCTCTCCATCTGGGCAATTTATCTTGTTCTATTTGTGGGTTGCCACTTTCTTTCCTTATCATCTTATTGTCTACATCCTTTTTCATCAGTTCCTATTAAGTAGGTTGTCTTAGAAAGGTGTATTTTCATCCACCAGAGTTTCAGTAAAAGGGTATTCCCTAAGCTCACTTAATCTAGGGCAGTCCCAGAATATATGTGATTATGAGCCTGGAGTGCCATCTAAACATCACCAGCAGAAGCTATCTCTCAACAGAAATATTTTACTTGCACTGGTTTGGGGTACAAAAATATTATGCAGGCATTTCTAGTGAAAAATCCTACATTTCCACAGTGATGCGGCACTTCTGGTTATTGCGTAAATATCTGACTGCACCCTTAATGGAATCTGCATTGCCAGAGATGCTTTCCATCTCTGTTCAAATTTGGTGCCTGTGAGAATTCTAAATTATTTTATTTGCAAGTATATTTGGGAAACACCTTATATAATATAACCTCTTTTCATTATATGACAATCAACTGTAGCCCTCATGATGTGTTATAAGTCCTCTGGGTCCTCCCCCTCTCTGTCCAGAGACAGATTTTCTTTAAGCAGCCATATATCCAAAAACCTTTGGATAACTGTAATCTTGTTCTAAATATTTCCAGTGTAATAAAAGCTGTGACTTTTCCCATTTGCTACCAGTATAAAGCCTTAGGGTTTGCCTCAAACCAAGTTAGTAACTGTTTCCTCTCGTGTGCAGTTCCAAAGGTAACTTTTACTGGAGCCAACCTCATTCTTAATTTGTCTAATTGTGAATATTTTGTTTACATTGTTTGTGTGTTTCAATAAAGGATATTCCATTTTTAACTCAACTGTGGACTACCTACTATTTTCTATTTGATTATTTTGCAGCATGTATTTTACAGTTATATTTTGCAGTTTGAATTTTATTAAGTGAGCTAAGTGCATAACATAATTTAGTAAGTGAACATCACACCTCCCACACTGTGAAGTTTCTTCTTGGTTTGTTTTATTTTGTTTGTTTACATTTTAACATGAAAGTCCTCCGCTCTACCAGCTGAGCTATCGAAAGTCCATGCCTCTTTTAATTTATTCCATGACTATGTTAGTAATCCCCTGGTAATGAGCCAGGATATTATCTCTCAATCTAGCCCATCCTGTTGCAATAATGACTTACAATATCCAGTGTGATCTATCTTTTTGATGGTGCTGATATTGTATTAGCCTGAGCTGTGTCACCCTCCAATATGCCCACAAGTCAGGAACCCCCCCCCCCCCATCCTCCAAGCTCATTAGTTGTTACTGGTCTTTCCACTGCCACCCTGGGTTTGCCATATCCACAAATATAATTACTTAGCATGCTTTTCATATGCTTAAAAAGATTTTTAATTGCGTCCCTTCTCTCTTTTCCAAATCCCATATTATCATTATGAAAAGTTTGTGTAAAAGAGTTAAAATTGTAGATAATGAAATGTGCCATAGAAATTGTGACCTCATCACTACACACTTATATAGACCAGACGTGCCACTCAGTTAAGAAAGTGCCATAATCATCCAAATTGGGGTGTGTGATTTAGCTATTAATGCAAGAAAGATTTTGCAGTGTATAGCTTTCACATTATATCAAGGTCAGGTAGGCTTAACCCACCCAATGACACAGGAAGGGAAATATTTTTTCCCAGTATCCTATATTTCTTTACTCCCATAAAAAGTAAGCAGTAGTTTTTTTCTAAACTGATTGACTTATTGTCTGCATTCCAAAGTACTGCTTGGGTGCTCTGAATCAGATACAATTATAACGGTTTCCACTGCTGGGACATTTTTTAAACTCTTGATATCACCATCAGATTTCTCAGTTTTACAATTTTTCATAGTCATTGTTCTATCCTTCTTAGTGTATGACCTTTTGAAGTATTTCATTTTTATTGCAACAGATGCTGTATTTCTGCCATTTAATTTTTGTTGAAAATTGTAGTGTTGTCTTTTTTCAGGTTTATCTGTGAAAATCTTATCAACCTTTTTTATATACATATAAACATATATAATAAATAGAGACTATTATTAACTGTCCCCATTTTAGATTTGTTTAACTGATGCATTACCTTTTTTTTTACTTTTTTCCCCTGGTCTGCACTAGAAGTGACTTGCACCTAGACGGACTTCCCCATTTACAAAACACTAATAAATAAATATATTCACCTGCTGTCTCAGATTTCTTGTCATCCCTTTCCCTCAGACAGAAATGAGTCTAGGTTATGAATTGCTGTCTCCTTCCACTGCGTCATTCCCCTGTTGCAGTAATATTATGCATTTGCTTGTCATCATGTTTGACTATGTGTAACAGCTCTAGTAAACACAAATCTAAAAAAATATTACTTGATATTTCTATTTAACATAGAAGACTGGACTGTGCAGGTTTTAAAAAATGTAATTCTGCTCACTATTATCTGTCGTAAGTTGAATGGTTTGTGTCATTTATCACTCCCTGAGTAATTTAGACATTAAACATGTATTTTCTTTGTAGGGAGGATTTCCTAAGTAACACTTCACTCCCCAAATGAAGAATAATTAGCAACAATTTCATGTGCCCATGCAACCAGCAATCTATCTTTCTGTATCTATGTATATAATCTATTCATCTTCTATTACCTGGGAATGTCCTCTAAAAGTAAATGATTCATTATAAGGGGCTGCCCAGGGCAAAGTCATCAATTTTACATGTAATTACAAAGGACCTTAATATAGGTATTAGCTGGAAACGTGAAATAACTGATATTACAGATTAGCTTGGTAAGGAAAAAATGCTTGCTGTAGATTAAACAAAGCATGCAGTAAGGCTGTGGGTGAGAAGATGCCTAGCAAAACAACAGGTAGTATCAGAAAAAAAAAGGTGCATTCAGCGTGAGCAGCCGTTGCTGTGGATAGCAGATGGATAAACAAAGGATAAAGAAAGTTAGCCAAAGTAGCAGTTGTTCAAATATATAAAGTGGACCCATAGGGTGGACTCTTGTGGGAAGACACATTTATTTATTTATTTATTTATGTATGCATGTATGTATTTATTTATTTATTTATTGTTAATCAGAATATTCTGACTGAGCAAGAAAAGTAAAATTTCAGCAGAGGTTTGGGGAGAAAATCTCCAAGCCATAAAAAAAAAAAAATATATATATATATATATATATATATATATATATATATATAAAGTAATGTTCTAATATATGGAGTTCTAAGGAAAACACTACAATAAAAATGAAGACAGCATTTAATATTGACCAGATATGTAAGGTTCTAATGGAGTATTACATTAAGAATACAAACAACATAGACTCAAATATACATTTCTAAGGTAGCATGATATTAGAATTATTTAGTTTATACAAAATTAAAACAGTGTAACTTTATGTTACAAAAATGGAAGAAAAAGAGGAAAGGTAGGGGACTTAGGAGGAAATAGGAAAATGTGAACGGTATCACAAGGGATAAGAAACTAAGAGTAATGCTACTCAACGCCAGAAGTCTAAACCTCAAGATGCATGCACTCGAAACTCTCCTTAGCATGGAGAACATCGATATCTGTGCAGTAACAGAAACCTGGTTCAAGGCTCCTTGGAGCACCACAGCACTACCAGGTTATACCTCATACCATGCTTTTCGACCCCAAAACTTGGACCGAACCACAAAAAGAGGGGGAGTATCAATATTCGTCAAAGATACCCACACCTCCAGGTTGGTGGCACAGCACGAAGCATCAGAGACTATCCATGTGCAACTAACAGTGGGTAAAACTGCCTTCCAGTTTATAGCCTGCTACAGACCACCCTCCCAAACCCAGGAACCCCACTCGGCCTTCCTGAGAACACTGGAAAATATGAAGGTCTCTCCAAACACCATTATATTGGGCGACTTCAACTACCCAAACATAGACTGGGAGCATTACTCTAGCTCCAACACCCTAGCCCAAAGGTTCCTAGAATTTATAATCTCAAATGCTATTTAACAACTTGTTACCACTCCAACAAGAGGGGAAAACATACTGGACCTGATCATCACCAACATGGGGACTCTATGCTCCAGACCAGAAGTGTATCCCTCACTGGTAAGATCAGACCATAAACTAATCTCACTGAATATTCACATCCCGACCCCACCCCCTGCCCAGAAAACCACAGTGAAAAACTTCTCTAAAACAAATTTCACACTCCTCAAAACCGAGGTGGAATCCTTCAAAGCCCCCGGGCCTGTAGAAAATACGGCCCAGACCGCAGAATCCTTTATAAACGCATTCTATGAACACCTTCAGGAATGCATGGATCATGCAATCCCAAATAAAACCAAGACCCAATCGTCCAAAGGCAGACGTCCTGTCTGGTGGACCCCAGCCATAAACAAACTATACAATAGAAGGAGGAAGCTACTACACGATAGAGCAAAATCCCAAAAAGGGAAGGCATCTCTGATCAGTATTAGCAAAAAACTACGGGCACTCATAAAATCGTCTAAGGCCAGCTTCGAGAGAAAAATTGTACAGGACACTAAGGATAATCACAAGGCTTTCTTTAGTTATGTTAGGAACCTGGGTGGGAATTCCCAGATATGCTCAGAATTAGTCCAAAATGACAAAAAATACACCAAACCCACAGACATTGCCAACATCCTAGCTGACAGGTTCAGCGCAAACTTCTCCCCCCCCTCCCCACCAAAAGGGCAAATATCTATCCCAGTAGAGTACTGCCCCCCTGACATCTCAGATGCTCAGGTAAGAGCCGCCCTCTCCAAAGCAAAAAACACAGCATCAATGGGACCAGACGGTGTCCCAGGCTGCATCCTACATGAACTCCAAGAAGAGCTAAACCCAAACATAAAACTACTGTTCAATCTCAGCCTTACTACAGGATATGTACCCAAAGAGTGGTGTACAGCAACAGTGGCCCCTCTCCACAAAGGTGGTGCCTCAACGGATCCTGGAAACTATCGCCCCATAAGCCTGACTAGCTTGGTCTGCAAAGCTATGGAAAGGATCATCATGGACCTCATAAATAAAGATTTTGGGGACCTACAGACAATGGATCCTACCCAGTTCGGCTTTGTTAAGGGCAGATCCTGCCTCTTAAACCTGGTCGATTTCTTTGAAACAGTCACCAAGGCCATTGACGAGGGGAAGGTGGTTCACACAGCCTACCTAGACCTCACAAAAGCCTTCAATACAATACCCCACTCGGGCATTATAGATAAGCTCACCCGCTTAAATATAAACCCCTATGTCACTACATGGGTTGCAAACTGGCTCAAGGACAGAACCCACCTGGTTAGAATTGCTGGAGTCATGTCAGACTCCAAACCAGTTACAAGTGGCGTCCCACAAGGCTCAGTCCTGGGACCTCTCTTGTTCGGTATATATTTCTCGGAGGTACAGGCCAACACGGAAGGACTGGGGCTGACCAAGTTCGCAGATGACTGCAAACTGGGCGCCATAATCGACTCTCCAGCTGACACAAGCATCCTCCAAAAGGGCCTCATAGAAACAGACAACTGGTGCCAGAGCCATGGCCTCAAGCTAAATGCCAAAAAGTGTATAGTCATCCCCTTTGGCAAAAACAAAGTGCCCACAAATTACCACATAGGTGGTAATCCATTAAGTACAGAAGAAGTAATTAGGGACCTGGGGACCCAAGTTGATAGCAATCTCTCATTTGACAACCACATGGCCAAAATGGTTAGAAGAACATTTTATATAGCCCACCTAATCATGAAGGGATTCACATCTAGATCAGGGGAGGTCATCGTGCCTCTTTACTCATCCCTCATCAGGCCTATAATTGAGTACAATGCCCTTTTTGGGATGTACCTTACCAGACACCTGCAGCAACTGGAAAGACCCAAAAGTACCTCACCAAGAGGATCAAAGGGCTCAAACAGATGCCATATGCTGCCCGGTTAAAGAAACTCCAGCTCTACTCAGTGGCATACCGCCTGCTCAGTGGCGATCTGTGCCTGACATATAAAGCCATATCCAACCCGGAATTAATGGACATGCTGCACCCCAGAAAATCCAAATCCCATCGAGCTACGTGCTCGAGAAACTTGAACCTCAGCACTGAAATAAATAGGACATGCTGGAGGGACAGATTCATAACCCAGAGGCTCCCTTCACTCTGGCATAAAATCCCAGTCCAGGTTAGGCAGAGTCCCTCATTGGCTCTCTTCAAGAGGAATCTTGATGAGTGGATGGGCGATCGTAGGTTTACCCCGGGTATCACTTCTGTGTCACTGTTAGACAGAGGCACAGTATACTAACCTCGAAAAAGGGCATAGCAAAATTAATTTAAAATGGGTGGCGAAAGCCAAACACACTCTGGCTAGGCTTATAAATGCCCTAGGGCAGATAGCCTAGTATGAACCTATGAACCTATGAACCTATGAATAGGTGGTGGGGAGAGATGAAAAGAAAAAGTGTGATTTTAGGCATTTTATAGAATGTTACAGTTACATAGCTGAAGGGTGGAAATAAAAGTCTTGGAATTTGTTGAGGTCATGTGCCTACTTTTATTGTGGTTGCCTATGTGTATTGTTTTGCTGCCTTACAGAGAAGGTAGGATGATGGTCACTTATGGTATCTGGTAAGCAAAGAGTGATGGTTACTTTCTTTTGGGAGAGAATCCAGTCCAGTGTAGATTCTTTTACTGGTATTTTTGTTAAGCCTAGTTGGGAGCACTGATGTGTTGAATGAAATTATATAGGTTTACTGTGTAGGTGAGGTATCTGAGCATATTAGTTGGCAGTCAGTGTTGAGGTCTCCTAGTATGACTGTTTTATGGCTATATTGGTTGAGCATCTATGTACAGAGCTGTTACACAAATGTTCTTTTTTGTTAAGATTTAGCTAGGAGATGAATATTTCTGCATTGTTATTTGGGGAATGGGGTTAAGATGATGAGTCATTTCAGGGGTATTTCAATAAAAAATGACTACCCCTCCAACCTTTCAATTTTTATATCCATTTGCAATGAAACACAATGATTTGCTCATTACAGACGTTTTAGAAGAAGTTACTAAATTAATTATATCCATTTGTAGTGACCTTTTATTTGAACAGAATAGGATGGAGTATAAAATATTTTTAAAGCAGTTGAGAAGCATGCATCTGAAGTCATTAAGAAAAAACAAAAGAAGATTCAGAGAGATAGAAAGACTATGAAGCAGATATAGTATATGTAGTCAAGCCATCAGAATATTCATTGAAAAGTCCTATATAAATGGGCCACCATACTGTGGTCCAGTAAATTCATCGTCCAATGGAAATTAGCCAAAGCATTAACATTTTGAACCCACATCCTCCAAGCCAATTGGCTTACCTACTGAATTAGAACAGGACATATTATCAGAGTAACAGGAAATACCAGAAATTACTTAACACTCGGTTCTCTTAAGAGAAATGAATGGAAGTGTAATGGAAGTATTCCCCAGAGAATTAAATTATAATGATATTATTTATACACATGAAGATTTTAATATGTATAATTGTAGTAATATAAGTATTAACAACACCTTTTTGAACTATTGAAATAGGGGGTTATTTTCATACCTATGAAGAGATTGAATTATTTTGACATTGTAGCTAAACTCAAATTGTACCTATGGAGACTTCATTTTGCATTAATGTTTGAACAGAATGCTTATACTCAGGACAAGAGTCATGGCTTTAATAGGGTACAGGTTCATAGGTGCTTACTAGGCTAATGACCACAAGGGCCTTTTTAAATATAACCATGCATCCCAAATCTCTAACAAGTTCTGATACCATTGATAAGTGTAAGAACAGGCCTGGGAGATGAACCATTTATAGGTTACCTGTGTCCATTAGAGACATAGGTGCCAAGCCGGGGATGAATTTCCAGTTTCCCATCCAATTGTCCAAGTTGCACTTGAATTGGGTTAGGGAGGAACTCTGCTTCACATGGATGGGAAGCCTGTTCCATAGACAGGGTAGTCTCTGTGAGACATACCTATCTTTCCAGCAAGTTCTATTTATATCACAGGCAAGGTTTAAGTCTTTAGAATGGGTAATTCTGGTGCTGTTTGTTTTGTGGATATGCAGGAGGTCCATTAGAGTGGGGTCTGACAATGCCCTGTATGCCAGGCATAGATCTCCCCTCAAAAGCCTGTAGGAGAGAGAATATAGGGATAGGGCCTTAAGGCAGTCTGCATAGTACATTTTACTTATGCTCTGTATTCTTTTAGTGAGAAACCTCTGTGGACATTCCAATTGTTGGATATGCCTGGTTAGGTACATAGCAAAGGGGTCATTATACTCAATGATCGATCTGATGGATGCCAAATACAATGGAACAATGACTTCCTTGGACTTAGATGCCATACCATTCTTTATAAGTTGTGCAACACAGAATGCTTTCCTCACCACTCTAGATATATGATGGTAAAAGGCTAGATCACTATCTATGTGTGCCCCTAAGTCCCTGACTACTGGGTCAACTGTAAGGGGTGTGTTGTTAATATGATAGTTACCAGGGATGGATGACTTCCAGGATACTATTATGCATTTTTTGGCATTTAGTTTTAGTCCATGGCTCTGACACAAGTTATTTGTCTGTGTCAGCCCCTCATGGAGAACATTTGTGTCAGTGTGAGATTCAATGACAGCTCCTAATTTGCAAACATCTGCAAATTTAGTTAGCCAGAGACCACTGACATTGGTCTTGACTTCTGAGAAGCAAATGCCGAAAAGGAGAGGTCCAAGGACTGATCCCTGAGGAATTCCATTTGTGATTGGCCTCTTTGTAGAGGTGGACTCCCCAATTCTAACTTTCTGGCTCCTGTCTGTGAGACAGTTGGCTATCCATCAGGTGACATTCGAGTTTGTACCTAACCTCCTGAGTTTGTCAACAATGCCCGAGTGGGGTATTGTGTCAAATGCCTTGGCCAGATCAAAGTAGGCAGTGTGAACAATTTTGCCCTCATCCATTGCTTTGGTGACCTTTTCAAAGAAGTCCACCAGGTTGAGTAGGCATGATCTGCTCTTGATGAAACAAAACTGAGTTGGGTCCAGTTTACTATATCTCTGTCGATCATCTCCATGATAATTCTTTCCATGGCTTTACATATAAGACTAGTGAGACTTATGGGTCTGTAGTTTCCAGGGTCTGTAGATGGCCCACCTTTGTACAGAGGGATGACTGTTGCCTTTCTCCATTCATGAGACATGAATCCTGTTGGAGGCTGCAGCTAAATAGTAATTCCTGAGGCCCTGATAGGTCATGTTTCATGCTATTTAGAAGGCATCCTGGGATACTGTCTGGGCCCATTGATGCAGTGTTCTTGGTCTTAGAGAGAGCATTAAGGACCTGTTCCTTAGTGATAGTATGGGGAGTTATATTTGATTATATTTCCTGAGGGAAGGTTGAAGGGAAGAGAGGGATAAAGTTGGAGCTGAATTTATCAGGCAGGAGGTTTGCTATATCTTCTGGCTCAGTATAGGTGGCTCGATTTACAATGAGCTCTGCACACTATTGCAAATTGCCTTTGAGGTTGTGGACATAGCTAAAGAGTGCTTTGTGGTTGTCCTTGGCCTGGGAGACCAAACGTACCTCAAATTTGAATTTGATAGATGTATTTGTCCTCTGAGTTGTTTGTTTAGTTTGATGAGAGTGCTTTTATCCTGCTGGGTCTCACCCCAGCTTCACTCTGTTGGGATACAATGCTATTTTGCTTCTTCTCTCACCAGAAGCAAAATGTTAGCACCAATCCCAAGAAGGAAAGCAGGCCACAGCCCATTTGGTGATCCCCAGTCTTGTCCCAGATGATGCAAGGGCCTGTAGGCTTGTAGCCTTTTTCTGGTAGATGCCTTGAATAGCAACAGAACAATCAGGAACATTAAGCAGTGATACTCACTCTCCAACCAGAAACAGTCAGGAATCTGCAAGGAATTAGTCAGAGCTGGAGGTGGCAGAGTTAAAGATGTTAACATTTGCATTGGGTGTGATAAAGATAGACAGGATTAGAAATGAGTATATTAGATGGTCAGCTGAGGTTGGATGGTTTGGAGACAAAGACAGAGAGGTGAAATTGCGTTGGTTTGGATATGTGTTGAGGAGTGATGCTGGGTATATTGAGAGAAGGATGCTAAGGATTGAGCTGCCAGGTAACAGGAAAAGAGGAAGGCCTAAGATAAGGTTTATGGATGCGGTGAGAGAGGACATCCAGGTGGTTGGTGAGTCATAGCAAGATGCAGAGGACAGGAAGAAATAGAAACAGATGATCCACTGTGGTGACCCCTAACAGGAGCAACTGAAAGAAAAAGAAGAAAAAAAAGATTCTGATGAAGTCTTTTAGTCTGCTGAAGTCCTTGACAAAGTTGGATGATAGTGCTCAATATTTTGTGGATTACACCATTGTTTGCTGTAATTCCTAGGATACATGTTCTCTTTTTAGTTATTAAGCAGTGTTTGTGGCACATTTAGTCAACCTAACTGTTTTTGACATTGCCCAGATACTCCAATTTGTTTTTAATGCATTGGGAAAACTTTTTGTTTGTTTTTATGTTAAATGTTGTTATCATTTTATTGATGATGTATTTTTATTGGGAGTAGAGATATTAATTCTTTTGAGTTAATTCCTTAGAATATTTATTCCATATTTGAATGGTGTGATTGAATTTTGTGCTTAGACTATGAACAAAATTATTTTATTTCCTTTTTGGATTTGACAGTGCATAAGATTCTGATAAGCTAGCCATTAAAATCAATAATAAAAATATGTCTAGCAATAATTCATAACATTTTCATAGTGTGCAGGCAATTGGTTTGAGAAGAGGGATCATTATAGGACAAGGAAGATTGATATTAAATTTAACTAGCAATGCAGTGATGGGCAATAAAGAGTTAAAATGATGAAAGATAGATTCTTTAGGGGTTACCCAGAAATTTTAATTTTAGAAAGCATAAAGATAAAAATTGTGAATGTACACCAATGTGGGTATCCCAGGAGAACGAATAGCACTTTTTATACATATTAAGCATTTTGTGGATGCAAAAAACATTAAGATAGTTGTTACAAATAATAATTGAAGGATTTTACAGTTTTGGTGAACAATAGCCAACAAAATAGGTGACAAAACAATTTTTAAATAAGATGTGTAATAATCTAACATTTATTTTTGTGAATAAGAAACAAAAAAATTCTGAATTTCCACCAAAAAAGTACTTTTAGCTGTGAGCACTCTAACCAATGTATATTTATTTCACAGATGCTATTCTAGTATAATGATAAACTGGGTAAATCTTTTATTGCCCTGGGGTACTTTAATTGTAGTTCTGATTTTGCTTGTGTACATTGCAGAATGTAGCAGTTGTGGGGCATTCTATGATCCCATGTGGGCAAAACTACACAAGCACTCCACACCCATAAATATGAACATGATGATAATATAAAAAGATGTACTGCTTTAAGTGTGCTGTATCAACAATTGTGTGGTTGTAAAACTTACACAAATATTTTATGTTCTGGATTGTGAAGTTAATCAAATCAGGGGTGGTGACAGGAGAAACAAACTGGATAAAAAAGAATGCTATTAGCAAGATGTTCGTCGTCTCCCATTGCTGCAGTCCTGACAAATGGGTACTCCGCTGCCCACCATCGGCCCGAATACCAAAGGGCTAGAACTGGCGTCGGTCACGGTGCCTGAGACTGACGTAAGTACTTGTCAGTACAAATGCGCATGACCGACGCCATAATCACAGTCTTTCTTGCCGCATAGTCCTCAGCAGAAGCAGTTTTTGCAAGTGCCGTTCTGGAACTGTCGGTTTTCGAGTTTCAGACCGGATACCAAGTTGGCTAAGTACCCTGTTGGGAACATTTTTTGTCTTTTTCTTGCCTCAGTATTGCCGGATGTCAGAAAAAGTTAATAACTGTATTTCTTGTGGGAAACAGATTCCTCATAGGGATTACCATTCACTCTGCATTCCTTGTTTAGGGCCTGAGCACAACGTTGTTGGGTGTCGCTTTTGTGCTACTTTTAACAAGCGTACTATTAAACGTCGGTTGGACTGTGCTAGGCTGGTGTTTGGTAAACGTTGTAATTATAACATGCCGCCGGATTCTCCGACTGGTTCTTCTAAGAAGCGCAAAGATAAGTCTTTGCGGTCCAAACAGGATGAGGCATCCACTCCGGACGTCGGTTCTGTGGAACCACTGACTGCTTCAGTGGCTCCTTCTGACAGTTTACCAGTGTGTCTAGGGGAGCCTTTGTTACTGCAGGAAGTGGCTTCTCCTGTGTTAGGCCAGGCTGAGGGTGCTTCTTTGTTGTCAGTGGCTTCCTCCCCTCATAGGGTAGTTAGACCTCCTCCTTCTCAGGGCAAGGGCCATTCTAAATCTAAGTCTGTCCCTGCTGGTGCTAATCCCCAGGGTCCAGCTCCTAGGAAGCACATGTTAAAGATGGCTGAAGATTTTATTACTTTAATTAGGGGTTCCATGCCCCCCCCTGTGAAGTGGCCCAGGATAGACACAGAGTTGGAGGGTCTGGTTCAGTCTTCCAATGAGTCAGATTCCTCTGTGGAAGAGCTTCGGGATTTCCCTCCCTATTCTGATTCGGAGGCTGAGGACGCTACTCCCTCTGCGTCCCCTCCAGAAGATTTTTCTTTCTCTGAAACTTTGCATTCCATGAGGGAACATTTCCAGTGGGATGGCCAGGATTATTCTGATTCTCGTAAAAGGCTGAGAGAATTCTTGTTTTTACCTCAGCACAGGCCTTTGGCTATTCCCCCTGTACTGGATGTTGTTCAGGATGTATTTTCTGAGGCTGCCCTTAACCCAGATTTTCTGCCCCCTGCCCCAGTTAAACCAGATAGATACTACAGGGTTCCAGAAGCTCACAAGTACTTATATAAGAGTCCTAGGGCTGATCCAGAAACTATTTCTCAAGGCCCCAAGGGTGTTAAGGCTTCTGTGGTTAAGAATCCGGTTCCTCTGGACAAGGATGCTAGGGCCCTGGATAGGTGGGGTAACAAACTGTATACCTCTTCTACTTTGGCTATGAGAGCTTTGAATTGTCAATTTCATATGCTCAGGTATCAGAATTATTTGCTAAGTCAATTGAAATGTAAAGTGGATGCTTTGTCTGAAGGTGTTGACTGTAAGGAGCTTCAGGATTTAGTGCATGCTTCAGACCAGGTTGGTAAGCATTCTTTGCAGTGTGGTTTTGATGCTTTACAAGCTTCTTCCAGGGTGGCTGCTACTAGTTCTGTTGTTCGCAGACATGCCTGGCTTAGAGATCAGTCCTTGTCAGAGCATGTTAAGGCTCGCATTATGGATGCTCCTTTGCAATCTGATGTTCTTTTGGCCCTCCAGTGGAATCAGTTTTGAAAAATGGAGGAAAAGCTAAGTCTATGCAGACGGTAAAGGACTTCTTACAGGTTCAGCCCCTAAGTTCAGTAGGAATTGGCCTGCTAGGGGATGGTCTTTCCCTCTTGGATTATCAATCTAGGGGCAGGACGAGGCGAGGTAGAGGTAGGGCTTCCTCTCAGGGCCCTGTTACTTCTAGGCCTTTGAATTCTTTTACCCCTTCTGCTGGGGTGGGCAGGGGTCAGTCCTTTCGGAAGCAGTCCCAATGACCTCTGTCTTCAGCTGCCGCACTCTGCTCTGCTGGCAGATCCTCTAGAAAACTGGGACTTTTCAAAGGGAATTGGCATTTGGTTACCCAAGACAAATGGGTATTGGACATTATAACTCGAGGCTACAAGTTTTATTTTCACGTTCCCTCCTTTCAAAGGTATGCCGGATGTGCCTCATCAGCAAAGACTGGAAGCAGGCACAGATTTTTCTCTGCTCCGGTTGGGAGCAATACAGGCAGTTCCTTCTGTGGACAGAGGCACGGGGTTTTATTCCCGTCTTTTCTTAGTGCCAAAGAAGGGAAATACTTGGAGGCCCATTCTGGATTTATCCATTCTAAACACCTTTCTGGAAATTCCGAAATTCAAGATGTTGACACTGCAGCAGCTGTTGCCTATGCTAGGCAGAGATCACTGGATGGTGACTTTGGATCTCAAGGAGGCCTATCTTCACATTCCTATCAGGCCCAGTTGCAGGAAGTTCCTGAGGTTTCGGACTGGGAATTTGCATTATCAGTTCTCTGCATTGCCCTTTGGCTTATCTACTGCACCCAGGGTATTCACAAAAGTCCTGGCTCCAGTAATAGCTTTTCTCCGGCTAAGGGGAATTCAAATTTATCCTTATCTGGACGATTGTTTGATACTGGCTCAGGGCAAGCACGAACTTCTTCACATCTGCAGTTTGTGATGACGGTTTTCAGATGCCTAGGGTATTCTGTGAACGAAATAAAGTCCAGTCTAGTACCCTCACAGGAGATGTGTTTTCTGGGTGTGAGACTGAATACAGCTACTCAGATGGCATCTCTTACCCCGGACAAACAAAGAAATCTTCACCTATACTTCCAACAGCTATCCGTAATGTCCAGGCTGACTGCAAGGACAGTCCTTCAAGCCTTGGGGTTCATGGCATCTTGCATTCTAGTACTTCCCAATGCCAAACTGCATATGAGGAAGCTACAGTGGTATCTCAGCGTTTGGACTCAACACAGCCACGATTTGGATACTGTCATTCGGATTCTCCCTTGCATTCAGAAAGAATTTGTGTGGTGGGCTCAGGAATGTCACCTAAACAAGGGACTCTCTGTGACCCAACCGAGGCAAGTCAGATATTAATGACAGACGCCTTGGAGTCAGCCTGGGAGCTCATTTCAAAGGAAAATGGATTCAAGACCTGGAGTTGCTTCACTTGCATATCAACATGAAGGAGATGCTGGCGGTTCAATTTGCCTTAAAAGCATTCAAGGATCTACTGACCGGGACTGGTGTTGATTCGAACAGACAACACAACTGTCATGTGGTACATCAACAAGCAGGGGGTACTCATTCTTACCCTCTTTGCAGACAAGCAATGCTGTTATGGGAAACTGCTTTGGATCTGCACATCACTCTTCGAGCACAGTTTCTGCCAGGAGCACAAAATTAGATGTTCTGAGCAGACAGATGGTGGATCCTCACGAATGGAAGTTAGATCCTCAGGTATTTCGTCAGTTGACCATGGCTTGGGGAACTCCAGACATAGATCTGTTCGCTTCTCCTCTGAATTCCCAACTGCCTCTGTTTTGCACAAGGCTGTTTCATGCGCAAGCCTGGAAAATAGATGCACTATCCTTCAGTTGGAGCAACCTTCACGTATATGCCTTTCCTCCTCTGCCTCTTCTTCCACAGGTCCTGTTGAAAGTCAGGAGGGACAAACCTTGCATGATCCTTATAGCGCGGATTGGCCTCGTCAACATTGGTACCCTCTGCTGAGGAGCCTAATTCACGGGACACCTTGGCCATTACAGATTCCTCACTTATTGTCTCAAGAAAACAATCATTTTCTCAATGTCAGGGTGCAATCCCTACATCTGACAGCCTGGCGCATTCAGTTTTAGAGGATGAGGGCCTTCAGCTCCCTCAACAAGTTTTGGATGTCCTTTTGGAAGCCAGGCGTCCTAGTACTCGGAAAGTTTATGCTGATAAATGGAAGAGATTTTTTCTTTGGAGTTCTAAAGGCCTTGATGTCACGTTGCCTAATTTGAGTTGTACTTTGCAATATTTGACTATGTTACTGGACAAGGGTTTGTCCTTCTCTTCTATAAAAGTACATGCTGCAGCTATTTCTGCTCACTATGATGGTGATCCTCCTTAATTTTCACATCCTTTGCTTAAACAGTTTCTTAGAGGGGCAAAGAATATAAGACCCCGACAGGCTCCTACTCCTGCCTGGGATCTTAATTTTGTTTTGGAAAAGCTGACTCTGCCTCCTTTTGAACCTGCAGCTACGGCTGAATTGAAGTTGTTGTCCTGGAAGACTGCTTTTTTATTGGCTGTTACTTCTGCTAGAAGGGTGTCTGAATTACAGGCTCTCATGGCAGTGGAACCTTTTCTGATTTTTCACCAGGACAGAGTTTCCTTGCGTACTAATCCTACTTTTCTGCCTAAGGTAGTTTCTAATGTGGCATTGAACCAATCTATACATTTGCCTACTTTTTATGCTAACCCCCAAAATGAAGAGGAAAGAGTTTTGCATTCTTTGGATGTGCATAGGCAGTTACGGTATTATTTGTTCAGAACCAATGTGTTCCGGAGATCTCAACAGTTATTTGTTTCGTTTGCTGTGGCTTCAAGTGGGAAAGCTGTCTCGAAACAAACTATTTCCAAGTGGATCGGCCATTGTATTGCTTTTTGTTACTCTCATCATGGTAAGGAGGTTCCAGTTGGGGTCAGGCCTCATTCTACTAGGGCTACGGCCACCTCTACTGCTTTTTTGAGAGGGATAGCTACGAAAGACATTCTAGAAGCAGCTACTTGGAGTTCTGTACATACCTTTACAAAGCATTATCATTTGCCTCTTTATTCTAGGTCTAGGGCTGGGTTTGCCACTGCAGTCTTACAGGGCATGTCTGCTGCTCCTCCTGCTATTTAGTTGGCCAGCCTCCCTTTTTCCGTTGCTCTGGGATTCTACCCATTTGTCAGGACTGCAGCAATGGGAGACGAACATAGTACAGTTTTGTACCTACCATAAATGTAGATGTTCGAGGATCTCCATTGCTGCAGTCTCCTCCCTCCTTCCCCTTTTTCTTTTTACATTGGGGTTTTTGGGTGGTGTTTTCTTTTTTGCATTCTGACGTCTGAGGCAAGAAAGACTGTGATTATGGCGTCGGTCATGCGCATTTGTACTGACAAGTACTTACGTCAGTCTCAGGCTCCGTGACCGACGCCAGTTCTAGGGTATATGGTGGGCAGCGGAGTACCCATTTGTCAGGACTGCAGCAATAGAGATCCTCGAACATCTACATTTATGGTAGGTACAAAACTGTACTTTTTGTTAGTTGTGACTAATTTCCCAGCATTAAATAACTCTGTCAATTCTAAGTGTAGATTAAGAGAAAAACCTTTAAAATTTTAATAGCAAGCCTTCCCTTTAATTAATTAATCTTGGTAGTCTCAAGGCAGGATGCATCTTGTAGAAAGCCATGTAGACTTAAATTTTTCTGCAGTCATCATGGGTTCTCTAACAAAATGCACATTTGCCACCTTTAATTGTTGTAATAACCCTCTGTGCTCTGTGTTATCTCAATCTTACTGCCAATGAATTTTGATGATCTGAGAAGTTATAAAAATACTTATCTTTCAGGTGTTAAAGCAGAAACTCATATTTCTTTAGGTTCATAGGTGCATACTATGTTATTGATCTTTAAGAATCTTAAGAAGCCTAGCCTTATATTTTCATGTCAATTATTAGCCATTTTTTTCCAAAATGAATATGCAAGAATGGATTCAACAAGAATGATGGTCAGTGCTGATAAACCAGGGTGAATCTGCAGTTAATAAGGGTCAGTGCTGATAAACCAGGGTGAATATGCAGTTAATAAGGGTCAGTGCTGATAAACCAGGGTGAATTTGGAGTTAATAAGGGTCAGTGCTGATAAACCAGGGTGAATTTGGAGTTAATAAGGGTCAGTGCTGATAAACCAGGGTGAATTTGGAGTTAATAAGGGTCAGTGCTGATAAACCAGGGTGAATTTGGAGTTAATAAGGGTCAGTGCTGATAAACCAGGGTGAATTTGGAGTTAATAAGGGTCAGTGCTGATAAACCAGGGTGAATTTGGAGTTAATAAGGGTCAGTGCTGATAAACCAGGGTGAATTTGGAGTTAATAAGGGTCAGTGCTGATAAACCAGGGTGAATTTGGAGTTAATAAGGGTCAGTGCTGATAAACCAGGGTGAATTTGGAGTTAATGAGGGTCAGTGCTGATAAACCAGGGTGAATTTGGAGTTAATGAGGGTCAGTGCTGATAAACCAGGGTGAATTTGGAGTTAATAAGGGTCAGTGCTGATAAACCAGGGTGAATTTGGAGTTAATAAGGGTCAGTGCTGATAAACCAGGGTGAATTTGGAGTTAATAAGGGTCAGTGCTGATAAACCAGGGTGAATTTGGAGTTAATAAGGGTCAGTGCTGATAAACCAGGGTGAATTTGGAGTTAATGAGGGTCAGTGCTGATAAACCAGGGTGAATTTGGAGTTAATAAGGGTCAGTGCTGATAAACCAGGGTGAATTTGGAGTTAATAAGGGTCAGTGCTGATAAACCAGGGTGAATTTGGAGTTAATGAGGGTCAGTGCTGATAAACCAGGGTGAATTTGGAGTTAATGAGGGTCAGTGCTGATAAACCAGGGTGAATTTGGAGTTAATGAGGGTCAGTGCTGATAAACCAGGGTGAATTTGGAGTTAATAAGGGTCAGTGCTGATAAACCAGGGTGAATTTGGAGTTAATAAGGGTCAGTGCTGATAAACCAGGGTGAATTTGGAGTTAATAAGGGTCAGTGCTGATAAACCAGGGTGAATTTGGAGTTAATGAGGGTCAGTGCTGATAAACCAGGGTGAATTTGGAGTTAATAAGGGTCAGTGCTGATAAACCAGGGTGAATTTGGAGTTAATAAGGGTCAGTGCTGATAAACCAGGGTGAATTTGGAGTTAATAAGGGTCAGTGCTGATAAACCAGGGTGAATTTGGAGTTAATGAGGGTCAGTGCTGATAAACCAGGGTGAATTTGGAGTTAATAAGGGTCAGTGCTGATAAACCAGGGTGAATTTGGAGTTAATGAGGGTCAGTGCTGATAAACCAGGGTGAATTTGGAGTTAATGAGGGTCAGTGCTGATAAACCAGGGTGAATTTGGAGTTAATAAGGGTCAGTGCTGATAAACCAGGGTGAATTTGGAGTTAATAAGGGTCAGTGCTGATAAACCAGGGTGAATTTGGAGTTAATAAGGGTCAGTGCTGATAAACCAGGGTGAATTTGGAGTTAATGAGGGTCAGTGCTGATAAACCAGGGTGAATTTGGAGTTAATAAGGGTCAGTGCTGATAAACCAGGGTGAATTTGGAGTTAATGAGGGTCAGTGCTGATAAACCAGGGTGAATTTGGAGTTAATAAGGGTCAGTGCTGATAAACCAGGGTGAATTTGGAGTTAATAAGGGTCAGTGCTGATAAACCAGGGTGAATTTGGAGTTAATAAGGGTCAGTGCTGATAAACCAGGGTGAATTTGGAGTTAATAAGGGTCAGTGCTGATAAACCAGGGTGAATTTGGAGTTAATGAGGGTCAGTGCTGATAAACCAGGGTGAATTTGGAGTTAATGAGGGTCAGTGCTGATAAACCAGGGTGAATTTGGAGTTAATAAGGGTCAGTGCTGATAAACCAGGGTGAATTTGGAGTTAATGAGGGTCAGTGCTGATAAACCAGGGTGAATTTGGAGTTAATGAGGGTCAGTGCTGATAAACCAGGGTGAATTTGGAGTTAATGAGGGTCAGTGCTGATAAACCAGGGTGAATTTGGAGTTAATGAGGGTCAGTGCTGATAAACCAGGGTGAATTTGGAGTTAATAAGGGTCAGTGCTGATAAACCAGGGTGAATTTGGAGTTAATAAGGGTCAGTGCTGATAAACCAGGGTGAATTTGGAGTTAATAAGGGTCAGTGCTGATAAACCAGGGTGAATTTGGAGTTAATAAGGGTCAGTGCTGATAAACCAGGGTGAATTTGGAGTTAATAAGGGTCAGTGCTGATAAACCAGGGTGAATTTGGAGTTAATGAGGGTCAGTGCTGATAAACCAGGGTGAATTTGGAGTTAATAAGGGTCAGTGCTGATAAACCAGGGTGAATTTGGAGTTAATAAGGGTCAGTGCTGATAAACCAGGGTGAATTTGGAGTTAATAAGGGTCAGTGCTGATAAACCAGGGTGAATTTGGAGTTAATAAGGGTCAGTGCTGATAAACCAGGGTGAATTTGGAGTTAATGAGGGTCAGTGCTGATAAACCAGGGTGAATTTGGAGTTAATGAGGGTCAGTGCTGATAAACCAGGGTGAATTTGGAGTTAATAAGGGTCAGTGCTGATAAACCAGGGTGAATTTGGAGTTAATGAGGGTCAGTGCTGATAAACCAGGGTGAATTTGGAGTTAATGAGGGTCAGTGCTGATAAACCAGGGTGAATTTGGAGTTAATGAGGGTCAGTGCTGATAAACCAGGGTGAATTTGGAGTTAATGAGGGTCAGTGCTGATAAACCAGGGTGAATTTGGAGTTAATAAGGGTCAGTGCTGATAAACCAGGGTGAATTTGGAGTTAATGAGGGTCAGTGCTGATAAACCAGGGTGAATTTGGAGTTAATAAGGGTCAGTGCTGATAAACCAGGGTGAATTTGGAGTTAATAAGGGTCAGTGCTGATAAACCAGGGTGAATTTGGAGTTAATGAGGGTCAGTGCTGATAAACCAGGGTGAATTTGGAGTTAATAAGGGTCAGTGCTGATAAACCAGGGTGAATTTGGAGTTAATAAGGGTCAGTGCTGATAAACCAGGGTGAATTTGGAGTTAATGAGGGTCAGTGCTGATAAACCAGGGTGAATTTGGAGTTAATGAGGGTCAGTGCTGATAAACCAGGGTGAATTTGGAGTTAATAAGGGTCAGTGCTGATAAACCAGGGTGAATTTGGAGTTAATAAGGGTCAGTGCTGATAAACCAGGGTGAATTTGGAGTTAATAAGGGTCAGTGCTGATAAACAAGTGTGAATCTGGTGTTAATAAGGGTCAGTGCTGATAAACCAATGTGAATTTGGAGTTATAGAGGGTCAGTCCTTATAAACCAAGGTGAATTTGGAATTAATAAGGGTCAGTGCTGATAAACCAGGGTGAATTTGGAGTTAATGAGGGTCAGTGCTGATAAACCAGGGTGAATTTGGAGTTAATGAGGGTCAGTGCTGATAAACCAAGGGTGAATCTGCAGTTAATAAAGGTCAGTGTTGATAAACCAGAGTGAATTTGGAGTTAATAAGGGTCAGTGCTTATAAACCAGGGTGAATTTGGATTTAGTGAGGGTCAGTCCTTATAAACCAGGGTGAATTTGGAGTTAATGAGGGTCAGTGCTGATAAACCAGGGTGAATTTGGAGTTAATAAGGGTCAGTGCTGATAAACCAGGGTGAATTTGGAGTTAATAAGGGTCAGTGCTGATAAACCAGGGTGAATTTGGAGTTAATAAGGGTCAGTGCTGATAAACCAGGGTGAATTTGGAGTTAATAAGGGTCAGTGCTGATAAACCAGGGTGAATTTGGAGTTAATGAGGGTCAGTGCTGATAAACCAGGGTGAATTTGGAGTTAATAAGGGTCAGTGCTGATAAACCAGGGTGAATTTGGAGTTAATGAGGGTCAGTGCTGATAAACCAGGGTGAATTTGGAGTTAATGAGGGTCAGTGCTGATAAACCAGGGTGAATTTGGAGTTAATGAGGGTCAGTGCTGATAAACCAGGGTGAATTTGGAGTTAATGAGGGTCAGTGCTGATAAACCAGGGTGAATTTGGAGTTAATAAGGGTCAGTGCTGATAAACCAGGGTGAATTTGGAGTTAATGAGGGTCAGTGCTGATAAACCAGGGTGAATTTGGAGTTAATGAGGGTCAGTGCTGATAAACCAGGGTGAATTTGGAGTTAATAAGGGTCAGTGCTGATAAACCAGGGTGAATTTGGAGTTAATAAGGGTCAGTGCTGATAAACCAGGGTGAATTTGGAGTTAATGAGGGTCAGTGCTGATAAACCAGGGTGAATTTGGAGTTAATAAGGGTCAGTGCTGATAAACCAGGGTGAATTTGGAGTTAATAAGGGTCAGTGCTGATAAACCAGGGTGAATTTGGAGTTAATAAGGGTCAGTGCTGATAAACCAGGGTGAATTTGGAGTTAATAAGGGTCAGTGCTGATAAACCAGGGTGAATTTGGAGTTAATGAGGGTCAGTGCTGATAAACCAGGGTGAATTTGGAGTTAATGAGGGTCAGTGCTGATAAACCAGGGTGAATTTGGAGTTAATGAGGGTCAGTGCTGATAAACCAGGGTGAATTTGGAGTTAATGAGGGTCAGTGCTGATAAACCAGGGTGAATTTGGAGTTAATGAGGGTCAGTGCTGATAAACCAGGGTGAATTTGGAGTTAATAAGGGTCAGTGCTGATAAACCAGGGTGAATTTGGAGTTAATAAGGGTCAGTGCTGATAAACCAGGGTGAATTTGGAGTTAATAAGGGTCAGTGCTGATAAACCAGGGTGAATTTGGAGTTAATAAGGGTCAGTGCTGATAAACCAGGGTGAATTTGGAGTTAATGAGGGTCAGTGCTGATAAACCAGGGTGAATTTGGAGTTAATGAGGGTCAGTGCTGATAAACCAGGGTGAATTTGGAGTTAATGAGGGTCAGTGCTGATAAACCAGGGTGAATTTGGAGTTAATGAGGGTCAGTGCTGATAAACCAGGGTGAATTTGGAGTTAATGAGGGTCAGTGCTGATAAACCAGGGTGAATTTGGAGTTAATAAGGGTCAGTGCTGATAAACCAGGGTGAATTTGGAGTTAATAAGGGTCAGTGCTGATAAACCAGGGTGAATTTGGAGTTAATAAGGGTCAGTGCTGATAAACCAGGGTGAATTTGGAGTTAATAAGGGTCAGTGCTGATAAACCAGGGTGAATTTGGAGTTAATGAGGGTCAGTGCTGATAAACCAGGGTGAATTTGGAGTTAATAAGGGTCAGTGCTGATAAACCAGGGTGAATTTGGAGTTAATGAGGGTCAGTGCTGATAAACCAGGGTGAATTTGGAGTTAATAAGGGTCAGTGCTGATAAACCAGGGTGAATTTGGAGTTAATGAGGGTCAGTGCTGATAAACCAGGGTGAATTTGGAGTTAATAAGGGTCAGTGCTGATAAACCAGGGTGAATTTGGAGTTAATGAGGGTCAGTGCTGATAAACCAGGGTGAATTTGGAGTTAATGAGGGTCAGTGCTGATAAACCAGGGTGAATTTGGAGTTAATAAGGGTCAGTGCTGATAAACCAGGGTGAATTTGGAGTTAATAAGGGTCAGTGCTGATAAACCAGGGTGAATTTGGAGTTAATAAGGGTCAGTGCTGATAAACCAGGGTGAATTTGGAGTTAATAAGGGTCAGTGCTGATAAACCAGGGTGAATTTGGAGTTAATGAGGGTCAGTGCTGATAAACCAGGGTGAATTTGGAGTTAATAAGGGTCAGTGCTGATAAACCAGGGTGAATTTGGAGTTAATAAGGGTCAGTGCTGATAAACCAGGGTGAATTTGGAGTTAATAAGGGTCAGTGCTGATAAACCAGGGTGAATTTGGAGTTAATAAGGGTCAGTGCTGATAAACCAGGGTGAATTTGGAGTTAATGAGGGTCAGTGCTGATAAACCAGGGTGAATTTGGAGTTAATGAGGGTCAGTGCTGATAAACCAGGGTGAATTTGGAGTTAATGAGGGTCAGTGCTGATAAACCAGGGTGAATTTGGAGTTAATAAGGGTCAGTGCTGATAAACCAGGGTGAATTTGGAGTTAATAAGGGTCAGTGCTGATAAACCAGGGTGAATTTGGAGTTAATGAGGGTCAGTGCTGATAAACCAGGGTGAATTTGGAGTTAATGAGGGTCAGTGCTGATAAACCAGGGTGAATTTGGAGTTAATGAGGGTCAGTGCTGATAAACCAGGGTGAATTTGGAGTTAATGAGGGTCAGTGCTGATAAACCAGGGTGAATTTGGAGTTAATAAGGGTCAGTGCTGATAAACCAGGGTGAATTTGGAGTTAATGAGGGTCAGTGCTGATAAACCAGGGTGAATTTGGAGTTAATAAGGGTCAGTGCTGATAAACCAGGGTGAATTTGGAGTTAATGAGGGTCAGTGCTGATAAACCAGGGTGAATTTGGAGTTAATAAGGGTCAGTGCTGATAAACCAGGGTGAATTTGGAGTTAATGAGGGTCAGTGCTGATAAACCAGGGTGAATTTGGAGTTAATAAGGGTCAGTGCTGATAAACCAGGGTGAATTTGGAGTTAATGAGGGTCAGTGCTGATAAACCAGGGTGAATTTGGAGTTAATAAGGGTCAGTGCTGATAAACCAGGGTGAATTTGGAGTTAATGAGGGTCAGTGCTGATAAACCAGGGTGAATTTGGAGTTAATGAGGGTCAGTGCTGATAAACCAGGGTGAATTTGGAGTTAATAAGGGTCAGTGCTGATAAACCAGGGTGAATTTGGAGTTAATAAGGGTCAGTGCTGATAAACCAGGGTGAATTTGGAGTTAATGAGGGTCAGTGCTGATAAACCAGGGTGAATTTGGAGTTAATAAGGGTCAGTGCTGATAAACCAGGGTGAATTTGGAGTTAATGAGGGTCAGTGCTGATAAACCAGGGTGAATTTGGAGTTAATAAGGGTCAGTGCTGATAAACCAGGGTGAATTTGGAGTTAATGAGGGTCAGTGCTGATAAACCAGGGTGAATTTGGAGTTAATAAGGGTCAGTGCTGATAAACCAGGGTGAATTTGGAGTTAATGAGGGTCAGTGCTGATAAACCAGGGTGAATTTGGAGTTAATGAGGGTCAGTGCTGATAAACCAGGGTGAATTTGGAGTTAATAAGGGTCAGTGCTGATAAACCAGGGTGAATTTGGAGTTAATGAGGGTCAGTGCTGATAAACCAGGGTGAATTTGGAGTTAATAAGGGTCAGTGCTGATAAACCAGGGTGAATTTGGAGTTAATGAGGGTCAGTGCTGATAAACCAGGGTGAATTTGGAGTTAATAAGGGTCAGTGCTGATAAACCAGGGTGAATTTGGAGTTAATAAGGGTCAGTGCTGATAAACCAGGGTGAATTTGGAGTTAATAAGGGTCAGTGCTGATAAACCAGGGTGAATTTGGAGTTAATAAGGGTCAGTGCTGATAAACCAGGGTGAATTTGGAGTTAATGAGGGTCAGTGCTGATAAACCAGGGTGAATTTGGAGTTAATGAGGGTCAGTGCTGATAAACCAGGGTGAATTTGGAGTTAATAAGGGTCAGTGCTGATAAACCAGGGTGAATTTGGAGTTAATGAGGGTCAGTGCTGATAAACCAGGGTGAATTTGGAGTTAATGAGGGTCAGTGCTGATAAACCAGGGTGAATTTGGAGTTAATAAGGGTCAGTGCTGATAAACCAGGGTGAATTTGGAGTTAATGAGGGTCAGTGCTGATAAACCAGGGTGAATTTGGAGTTAATAAGGGTCAGTGCTGATAAACCAGGGTGAATTTGGAGTTAATAAGGGTCAGTGCTGATAAACCAGGGTGAATTTGGAGTTAATAAGGGTCAGTGCTGATAAACCAGGGTGAATTTGGAGTTAATAAGGGTCAGTGCTGATAAACCAGGGTGAATTTGGAGTTAATAAGGGTCAGTGCTGATAAACCAGGGTGAATTTGGAGTTAATGAGGGTCAGTGCTGATAAACCAGGGTGAATTTGGAGTTAATAAGGGTCAGTGCTGATAAACCAGGGTGAATTTGGAGTTAATAAGGGTCAGTGCTGATAAACCAGGGTGAATTTGGAGTTAATAAGGGTCAGTGCTGATAAACCAGGGTGAATTTGGAGTTAATAAGGGTCAGTGCTGATAAACCAGGGTGAATTTGGAGTTAATGAGGGTCAGTGCTGATAAACCAGGGTGAATTTGGAGTTAATGAGGGTCAGTGCTGATAAACCAGGGTGAATTTGGAGTTAATAAGGGTCAGTGCTGATAAACCAGGGTGAATTTGGAGTTAATGAGGGTCAGTGCTGATAAACCAGGGTGAATTTGGAGTTAATGAGGGTCAGTGCTGATAAACCAGGGTGAATTTGGAGTTAATGAGGGTCAGTGCTGATAAACCAGGGTGAATTTGGAGTTAATGAGGGTCAGTGCTGATAAACCAGGGTGAATTTGGAGTTAATAAGGGTCAGTGCTGATAAACCAGGGTGAATTTGGAGTTAATGAGGGTCAGTGCTGATAAACCAGGGTGAATTTGGAGTTAATAAGGGTCAGTGCTGATAAACCAGGGTGAATTTGGAGTTAATAAGGGTCAGTGCTGATAAACCAGGGTGAATTTGGAGTTAATGAGGGTCAGTGCTGATAAACCAGGGTGAATTTGGAGTTAATAAGGGTCAGTGCTGATAAACCAGGGTGAATTTGGAGTTAATAAGGGTCAGTGCTGATAAACCAGGGTGAATTTGGAGTTAATGAGGGTCAGTGCTGATAAACCAGGGTGAATTTGGAGTTAATGAGGGTCAGTGCTGATAAACCAGGGTGAATTTGGAGTTAATAAGGGTCAGTGCTGATAAACCAGGGTGAATTTGGAGTTAATAAGGGTCAGTGCTGATAAACCAGGGTGAATTTGGAGTTAATAAGGGTCAGTGCTGATAAACCAGGGTGAATTTGGAGTTAATAAGGGTCAGTGCTGATAAACCAGGGTGAATTTGGAGTTAATGAGGGTCAGTGCTGATAAACCAGGGTGAATTTGGAGTTAATAAGGGTCAGTGCTGATAAACCAGGGTGAATTTGGAGTTAATAAGGGTCAGTGCTGATAAACCAGGGTGAATTTGGAGTTAATGAGGGTCAGTGCTGATAAACCAGGGTGAATTTGGAGTTAATAAGGGTCAGTGCTGATAAACCAGGGTGAATTTGGAGTTAATAAGGGTCAGTGCTGATAAACCAGGGTGAATTTGGAGTTAATAAGGGTCAGTGCTGATAAACCAGGGTGAATTTGGAGTTAATGAGGGTCAGTGCTGATAAACCAGGGTGAATTTGGAGTTAATAAGGGTCAGTGCTGATAAACCAGGGTGAATTTGGAGTTAATAAGGGTCAGTGCTGATAAACCAGGGTGAATTTGGAGTTAATAAGGGTCAGTGCTGATAAACCAGGGTGAATTTGGAGTTAATAAGGGTCAGTGCTGATAAACCAGGGTGAATTTGGAGTTAATGAGGGTCAGTGCTGATAAACCAGGGTGAATTTGGAGTTAATAAGGGTCAGTGCTGATAAACCAGGGTGAATTTGGAGTTAATGAGGGTCAGTGCTGATAAACCAGGGTGAATTTGGAGTTAATGAGGGTCAGTGCTGATAAACCAGGGTGAATTTGGAGTTAATGAGGGTCAGTGCTGATAAACCAGGGTGAATTTGGAGTTAATAAGGGTCAGTGCTGATAAACCAGGGTGAATTTGGAGTTAATAAGGGTCAGTGCTGATAAACCAGGGTGAATTTGGAGTTAATAAGGGTCAGTGCTGATAAACCAGGGTGAATTTGGAGTTAATGAGGGTCAGTGCTGATAAACCAGGGTGAATTTGGAGTTAATGAGGGTCAGTGCTGATAAACCAGGGTGAATTTGGAGTTAATGAGGGTCAGTGCTGATAAACCAGGGTGAATTTGGAGTTAATAAGGGTCAGTGCTGATAAACCAGGGTGAATTTGGAGTTAATAAGGGTCAGTGCTGATAAACCAGGGTGAATTTGGAGTTAATAAGGGTCAGTGCTGATAAACCAGGGTGAATTTGGAGTTAATGAGGGTCAGTGCTGATAAACCAGGGTGAATTTGGAGTTAATGAGGGTCAGTGCTGATAAACCAGGGTGAATTTGGAGTTAATGAGGGTCAGTGCTGATAAACCAGGGTGAATTTGGAGTTAATAAGGGTCAGTGCTGATAAACCAGGGTGAATTTGGAGTTAATGAGGGTCAGTGCTGATAAACCAGGGTGAATTTGGAGTTAATGAGGGTCAGTGCTGATAAACCAGGGTGAATTTGGAGTTAATGAGGGTCAGTGCTGATAAACCAGGGTGAATTTGGAGTTAATAAGGGTCAGTGCTGATAAACCAGGGTGAATTTGGAGTTAATGAGGGTCAGTGCTGATAAACCAGGGTGAATTTGGAGTTAATGAGGGTCAGTGCTGATAAACCAGGGTGAATTTGGAGTTAATGAGGGTCAGTGCTGATAAACCAGGGTGAATTTGGAGTTAATGAGGGTCAGTGCTGATAAACCAGGGTGAATTTGGAGTTAATGAGGGTCAGTGCTGATAAACCAGGGTGAATTTGGAGTTAATAAGGGTCAGTGCTGATAAACCAGGGTGAATTTGGAGTTAATAAGGGTCAGTGCTGATAAACCAGGGTGAATTTGGAGTTAATAAGGGTCAGTGCTGATAAACCAGGGTGAATTTGGAGTTAATAAGGGTCAGTGCTGATAAACCAGGGTGAATTTGGAGTTAATAAGGGTCAGTGCTGATAAACCAGGGTGAATTTGGAGTTAATGAGGGTCAGTGCTGATAAACCAGGGTGAATTTGGAGTTAATGAGGGTCAGTGCTGATAAACCAGGGTGAATTTGGAGTTAATGAGGGTCAGTGCTGATAAACCAGGGTGAATTTGGAGTTAATGAGGGTCAGTGCTGATAAACCAGGGTGAATTTGGAGTTAATGAGGGTCAGTGCTGATAAACCAGGGTGAATTTGGAGTTAATAAGGGTCAGTGCTGATAAACCAGGGTGAATTTGGAGTTAATAAGGGTCAGTGCTGATAAACCAGGGTGAATTTGGAGTTAATAAGGGTCAGTGCTGATAAACCAGGGTGAATTTGGAGTTAATGAGGGTCAGTGCTGATAAACCAGGGTGAATTTGGAGTTAATGAGGGTCAGTGCTGATAAACCAGGGTGAATTTGGAGTTAATGAGGGTCAGTGCTGATAAACCAGGGTGAATTTGGAGTTAATGAGGGTCAGTGCTGATAAACCAGGGTGAATTTGGAGTTAATGAGGGTCAGTGCTGATAAACCAGGGTGAATTTGGAGTTAATGAGGGTCAGTGCTGATAAACCAGGGTGAATTTGGAGTTAATAAGGGTCAGTGCTGATAAACCAGGGTGAATTTGGAGTTAATAAGGGTCAGTGCTGATAAACCAGGGTGAATTTGGAGTTAATAAGGGTCAGTGCTGATAAACCAGGGTGAATTTGGAGTTAATAAGGGTCAGTGCTGATAAACCAGGGTGAATTTGGAGTTAATGAGGGTCAGTGCTGATAAACCAGGGTGAATTTGGAGTTAATAAGGGTCAGTGCTGATAAACCAGGGTGAATTTGGAGTTAATGAGGGTCAGTGCTGATAAACCAGGGTGAATTTGGAGTTAATAAGGGTCAGTGCTGATAAACCAGGGTGAATTTGGAGTTAATGAGGGTCAGTGCTGATAAACCAGGGTGAATTTGGAGTTAATAAGGGTCAGTGCTGATAAACCAGGGTGAATTTGGAGTTAATAAGGGTCAGTGCTGATAAACCAGGGTGAATTTGGAGTTAATGAGGGTCAGTGCTGATAAACCAGGGTGAATTTGGAGTTAATAAGGGTCAGTGCTGATAAACCAGGGTGAATTTGGAGTTAATGAGGGTCAGTGCTGATAAACCAGGGTGAATTTGGAGTTAATAAGGGTCAGTGCTGATAAACCAGGGTGAATTTGGAGTTAATAAGGGTCAGTGCTGATAAACCAGGGTGAATTTGAAGTTAATAAGGGTCAGTGCTGAGTGCTGATAAACCAGGGTGAATTTGGAGTTAATAAGGGTCAGTGCTTATAAACCAGGGTGAATTTGGAGTTAGTGAGGGTCAGTCCTTATAAACCAGGGTGAATTTGGAGTTAATAAAGGTCAGTGTTGATAAACCAGGGTGAATTTTGAGTTAATAGGGGTCAGTGCTGATAAACCAGTGTGAATCTGGAGTTAATAAGGGTCAGTGCTGATAAACCAGGGTGAATTTGGAGTTAATGAGGGTCAGTGCTGATAAACCAGGGTGAATTTGGAGTTAATGAGGGTCAGTGCTGATAAACCAGGGTGAATTTGGAGTTAATAAGGTCAGTGCTGATAAACCAGGGTGAATTTGGAGTTAGTGAGGGTCAGTCCTTATAAACCAGGGTGAATTTGGAGTTAATAAGGGTCAGTGCTGATAAACCAGGGTGAATTTGGAGTTAATGTGGGTCAGTGCTGATAAACCAGGGGTTAACTTGGAGTTATTAGGGACAGTGCTGATAAACCAGGGTTAATTTGGAGTTAATAAGGGTCAGTGCTGATAAACTAGGGTGAATTTGGAGTTAATAAGGGTCAGTGCTGATAAACCAGGGTGAATTTGGAGTTAATGAGGGTCAGTGCTGATAAACCAGGGTGAATTTGGAGTTAATGAGGGTCAGTGCTGATAAACCAGGGTGAATTTGGAGTTAATAAGGGTCAGTGCTGATAAACCAGGGTGAATTTGGAGTTAATAAGGGTCAGTGCTGATAAACCAGGGTGAATTTGGAGTTAATGAGGGTCAGTGCTGATAAACCAGGGTGAATTTGGAGTTAATGAGGGTCAGTGCTGATAAACCAGGGTGAATTTGGAGTTAATGAGGGTCAGTGCTGATAAACCAGGGTGAATTTGGAGTTAATAAGGGTCAGTGCTGATAAACCAGGGTGAATTTGGAGTTAATGAGGGTCAGTGCTGATAAACCAGGGTGAATTTGGAGTTAATGAGGGTCAGTGCTGATAAACCAGGGTGAATTTGGAGTTAATAAGGGTCAGTGCTGATAAACCAGGGTGAATTTGGAGTTAATAAGGGTCAGTGCTGATAAACCAGGGTGAATTTGGAGTTAATAAGGGTCAGTGCTGATAAACCAGGGTGAATCTGCAGTTAATAAGGGTCAGTGCTGATAAACCAGGGTGAATTTGGAGTTAATGAGGGTCAGTGCTGATAAACCAGGGTGAATTTGGAGTTAATAAGGGTCAGTGCTGATAAACCAGGGTGAAGTTGGAGTTAATGAGGGTCAGTGCTGATATACCAGGGTGAATTTTGAGTTAACGCTGATAAACCAGGCTGAATCTGCAGTTAATAAGGGTCAGTGCTAATAAACCAGGGTGAAGTTGGAGTTAATGAGGGTCAGTGCTGATAAACCAGGGTGAATCTGGAGTTAGTAAGGGTCAGTGCTGATAAACCAGGGTGAATTTGGAGTTAGTGTGGGTCAGTCCTTATAAACCAGGGTGAATTTGGAGTTAATTAGGGTAAGTTTTGATAAACCAGGCTGAATTTGGAGTTAATAAGGGTCAGTGCTGATAAACCAGGGTGAATTTGGAGTTAATGAGGGTCAGTGCTGATAAACCAGGGTGAATTTGGAGTTAATAAGGGTCAGTGCTGATAAACCAGGGTGAATTTGGAGTTAATGAGGGTCAGTGCTGATAAACCAGGGTGAATTTGGAGTTAATAAGGGTCAGTGCTGATAAACCAGGGTGAATTTGGAGTTAATAAGGGTCAGTGCTGATAAACCAGGGTGAATTTGGAGTTAATGAGGGTCAGTGCTGATAAACCAGGGTGAATTTGGAGTTAATGAGGGTCAGTGCTGATAAACCAGGGTGAATTTGGAGTTAATGAGGGTCAGTGCTGATAAACCAGGGTGAATTTGGAGTTAATAAGGGTCAGTGCTGATAAACCAGGGTGAATTTGGAGTTAATAAGGGTCAGTGCTGATAAACCAGGGTGAATTTGGAGTTAATGAGGGTCAGTGCTGATAAACCAGGGTGAATTTGGAGTTAATAAGGGTCAGTGCTGATAAACCAGGGTGAATTTGGAGTTAATAAGGGTCAGTGCTGATAAACCAGGGTGAATTTGGAGTTAATGAGGGTCAGTGCTGATAAACCAGGGTGAATTTGGAGTTAATGAGGGTCAGTGCTGATAAACCAGGGTGAATTTGGAGTTAATAAGGGTCAGTGCTGATAAACCAGGGTGAATTTGGAGTTAATGAGGGTCAGTGCTGATAAACCAGGGTGAATTTGGAGTTAATAAGGGTCAGTGCTGATAAACCAGGGTGAATTTGGAGTTAATGAGGGTCAGTGCTGATAAACCAGGGTGAATTTGGAGTTAATGAGGGTCAGTGCTGATAAACCAGGGTGAATTTGGAGTTAATAAGGGTCAGTGCTGATAAACCAGGGTGAATTTGGAGTTAATAAGGGTCAGTGCTGATAAACCAGGGTGAATTTGGAGTTAATAAGGGTCAGTGCTGATAAACCAGGGTGAATTTGGAGTTAATAAGGGTCAGTGCTGATAAACCAGGGTGAATTTGGAGTTAATGAGGGTCAGTGCTGATAAACCAGGGTGAATTTGGAGTTAATAAGGGTCAGTGCTGATAAACCAGGGTGAATTTGGAGTTAATGAGGGTCAGTGCTGATAAACCAGGGTGAATTTGGAGTTAATAAGGGTCAGTGCTGATAAACCAGGGTGAATTTGGAGTTAATAAGGGTCAGTGCTGATAAACCAGGGTGAATTTGGAGTTAATGAGGGTCAGTGCTGATAAACCAGGGTGAATTTGGAGTTAATGAGGGTCAGTGCTGATAAACCAGGGTGAATTTGGAGTTAATGAGGGTCAGTGCTGATAAACCAGGGTGAATTTGGAGTTAATAAGGGTCAGTGCTGATAAACCAGGGTGAATTTGGAGTTAATAAGGGTCAGTGCTGATAAACCAGGGTGAATTTGGAGTTAATGAGGGTCAGTGCTGATAAACCAGGGTGAATTTGGAGTTAATGAGGGTCAGTGCTGATAAACCAGGGTGAATTTGGAGTTAATGAGGGTCAGTGCTGATAAACCAGGGTGAATTTGGAGTTAATAAGGGTCAGTGCTGATAAACCAGGGTGAATTTGGAGTTATAGAGGGTCAGTGCTGATAAACCAGGGTGAATTTGGAGTTAATGAGGGTCAGTGCTGATAAACCAGGGTGAATTTGGAGTTAATAAGGGTCAGTGCTGATAAACCAGGGTGAATTTGGAGTTAATGAGGGTCAGTGCTGATAAACCAGGGTGAATTTGGAGTTAATAAGGGTCAGTGCTGATAAACCAGGGTGAATTTGGAGTTAATGAGGGTCAGTGCTGATAAACCAGGGTGAATTTGGAGTTAATAAGGGTCAGTGCTGATAAACCAGGGTGAATTTGGAGTTAATGAGGGTCAGTGCTGATAAACCAGGGTGAATTTGGAGTTAATGAGGGTCAGTGCTGATAAACCAGGGTGAATTTGGAGTTAATGAGGGTCAGTGCTGATAAACCAGGGTGAATTTGGAGTTAATGAGGGTCAGTGCTGATAAACCAGGGTGAATTTGGAGTTAATAAGGGTCAGTGCTGATAAACCAGGGTGAATTTGGAGTTAATAAGGGTCAGTGCTGATAAACCAGGGTGAATTTGGAGTTAATAAGGGTCAGTGCTGATAAACCAGGGTGAATTTGGAGTTAATAAGGGTCAGTGCTGATAAACCAGGGTGAATTTGGAGTTAATAAGGGTCAGTGCTGATAAACCAGGGTGAATTTGGAGTTAATAAGGGTCAGTGCTGATAAACCAGGGTGAATTTGGAGTTAATGAGGGTCAGTGCTGATAAACCAGGGTGAATTTGGAGTTAATAAGGGTCAGTGCTGATAAACCAGGGTGAATTTGGAGTTAATGAGGGTCAGTGCTGATAAACCAGGGTGAATTTGGAGTTAATGAGGGTCAGTGCTGATAAACCAGGGTGAATTTGGAGTTAATAAGGGTCAGTGCTGATAAACCAGGGTGAATTTGGAGTTAATAAGGGTCAGTGCTGATAAACCAGGGTGAATCTGCAGTTAATAAGGGTCAGTGCTGATAAACCAGGGTGAATTTGGAGTTAATGAGGGTCAGTGCTGATAAACCAGGGTGAATTTGGAGTTAATAAGGGTCAGTGCTGATAAACCAGGGTGAATTTGGAGTTAATAAGGGTCAGTGCTGATAAACCAGGGTGAATTTGGAGTTAATAAGGGTCAGTGCTGATAAACCAGGGTGAATTTGGAGTTAATGAGGGTCAGTGCTGATAAACCAGGGTGAATTTGGAGTTAATGAGGGTCAGTGCTGATAAACCAGGGTGAATTTGGAGTTAATGAGGGTCAGTGCTGATAAACCAGGGTGAATTTGGAGTTAATAAGGGTCAGTGCTGATAAACCAGGGTGAATTTGGAGTTAATAAGGGTCAGTGCTGATAAACCAGGGTGAATTTGGAGTTAATGAGGGTCAGTGCTGATAAACCAGGGTGAATTTGGAGTTAATGAGGGTCAGTGCTGATAAACCAGGGTGAATTTGGAGTTAATAAGGGTCAGTGCTGATAAACCAGGGTGAATTTGGAGTTAATGAGGGTCAGTGCTGATAAACCAGGGTGAATTTGGAGTTAATGAGGGTCAGTGCTGATAAACCAGGGTGAATTTGGAGTTAATAAGGGTCAGTGCTGATAAACCAGGGTGAAGCTTCAGTTAATAATGGTCAGTGCTGATAAACCAGGGTGAATTTGGAGTTAATAAGGGTCAGTGCTGATAAACCAGGGTGAATTTGGAGTTAATAAGGGTCAGTGCTGATAAACCAGGGTGAATTTGGAGTTAATAAGGGTCAGTGCTGATAAACCAGGGTGAATTTGGAGTTAATAAGGGTCAGTGCTGATAAACCAGGGTGAATTTGGAGTTAATAAGGGTCAGTGCTGATAAACCAGGGTGAATTTGGAGTTAATGAGGGTCAGTGCTGATAAACCAGGGTGAATTTGGAGTTAATAAGGGTCAGTGCTGATAAACCAGGGTGAATTTGGAGTTAATAAGGGTCAGTGCTGATAAACCAGGGTGAATTTGGAGTTAATAAGGGTCAGTGCTGATAAACCAGGGTGAATTTGGAGTTAATAAGGGTCAGTGCTGATAAACCAGGGTGAATTTGGAGTTAATGAGGGTCAGTGCTGATAAACCAGGGTGAATTTGGAGTTAATGAGGGTCAGTGCTGATAAACCAGGGTGAATTTGGAGTTAATAAGGGTCAGTGCTGATAAACCAGGGTGAATTTGGAGTTAATGAGGGTCAGTGCTGATAAACCAGGGTGAATTTGGAGTTAATGAGGGTCAGTGCTGATAAACCAGGGTGAATTTGGAGTTAATAAGGGTCAGTGCTGATAAACCAGGGTGAATTTGGAGTTAATGAGGGTCAGTGCTGATAAACCAGGGTGAATTTGGAGTTAATAAGGGTCAGTGCTGATAAACCAGGGTGAATTTGGAGTTAGTGAGGGTCAGTCCTTATAAACCAGGGTCAGTGCTGATAAACCAGGGTGAATTTGGAGTTAATAAGGGTCAGTGCTGATAAACCAGGGTGAATTTGGAGTTAATGAGGGTCAGTGCTGATAAACCAGGGTGAATTTGGAGTTAATGAGGGTCAGTGCTGATAAACCAGGGTGAATTTGGAGTTAATGAGGGTCAGTGCTGATAAACCAGGGTGAATTTGGAGTTAATGAGGGTCAGTGCTGATAAACCAGGGTGAATTTGGAGTTAATAAGGGTCAGTGCTGATAAACCAGGGTGAATTTGGAGTTAATAAGGGTCAGTGCTGATAAACCAGGGTGAATTTGGAGTTAATGAGGGTCAGTGCTGATAAACCAGGGTGAATTTGGAGTTAATAAGGGTCAGTGCTGATAAACCAGGGTGAATTTGGAGTTAATAAGGGTCAGTGCTGATAAACCAGGGTGAATTTGGAGTTAATGAGGGTCAGTGCTGATAAACCAGGGTGAATTTGGAGTTAATAAGGGTCAGTGCTGATAAACCAGGGTGAATTTGGAGTTAATGAGGGTCAGTGCTGATAAACCAGGGTGAATTTGGAGTTAATGAGGGTCAGTGCTGATAAACCAGGGTGAATTTGGAGTTAATGAGGGTCAGTGCTGATAAACCAGGGTGAATTTGGAGTTAATAAGGGTCAGTGCTGATAAACCAGGGTGAATTTGGAGTTAATAAGGGTCAGTGCTGATAAACCAGGGTGAATTTGGAGTTAATGAGGGTCAGTGCTGATAAACCAGGGTGAATTTGGAGTTAATAAGGGTCAGTGCTGATAAACCAGGGTGAATTTGGAGTTAATGAGGGTCAGTGCTGATAAACCAGGGTGAATTTGGAGTTAATAAGGGTCAGTGCTGATAAACCAGGGTGAATTTGGAGTTAATAAGGGTCAGTGCTGATAAACCAGGGTGAATTTGGAGTTAATAAGGGTCAGTGCTGATAAACCAGGGTGAATTTGGAGTTAATAAGGGTCAGTGCTGATAAACCAGGGTGAATTTGGAGTTAATGAGGGTCAGTGCTGATAAACCAGGGTGAATTTGGAGTTAATGAGGGTCAGTGCTGATAAACCAGGGTGAATTTGGAGTTAATGAGGGTCAGTGCTGATAAACCAGGGTGAATTTGGAGTTAATGAGGGTCAGTGCTGATAAACCAGGGTGAATTTGGAGTTAATAAGGGTCAGTGCTGATAAACCAGGGTGAATTTGGAGTTAATGAGGGTCAGTGCTGATAAACCAGGGTGAATTTGGAGTTAATGAGGGTCAGTGCTGATAAACCAGGGTGAATTTGGAGTTAATAAGGGTCAGTGCTGATAAACCAGGGTGAATTTGGAGTTAATAAGGGTCAGTGCTGATAAACCAGGGTGAATTTGGAGTTAATAAGGGTCAGTGCTGATAAACCAGGGTGAATTTTGAGTTAATAAGGGTCAGTGCTGATAAACCAGTGTGAATCTGGAGTTAGTAAGGGTCAGTGCTGATAAACCAGGGTGAATTTGGAGTTAATAAGGGTCAGTGCTTATAAACCAGGGTGAATTTGGAGTTAGTGAGGGTCAGTCCTTATAAACCAGGGTGAATTTGGAGTTAATGAGGGTAAGTGTTGATAAACCAGGGTGAAGTTGGAGTTAATGAGTGTCAGTGCTGATAAACCAGGGTGAATTTGGAGTTAATGAGGGTCAGTGCTGATAAACCAGGGTGAATTTGGAGTTAATGAGGGTCAGTGCTGATAAACCAGGGTGAATTTGGAGTTAATAAGGGTCAGTGCTGATAAACCAGGGTGAATTTGGAGTTAATAAGGGTCAGTGCTGATAAACCAGGGTGAATTTGGAGTTAATAAGGGTCAGTGCTGATAAACCAGGGTGAATTTGGAGTTAATGAGGGTCAGTGCTGATAAACCAGGGTGAATTTGGAGTTAATGAGGGTCAGTGCTGATAAACCAGGGTGAATTTGGAGTTAATGAGGGTCAGTGCTGATAAACCAGGGTGAATTTGGAGTTAATGAGGGTCAGTGCTGATAAACCAGGGTGAATTTGGAGTTAATGAGGGTCAGTGCTGATAAACCAGGGTGAATTTGGAGTTAATGAGGGTCAGTGCTGATAAACCAGGGTGAATTTGGAGTTAATAAGGGTCAGTGCTGATAAACCAGGGTGAATTTGGAGTTAATAAGGGTCAGTGCTGATAAACCAGGGTGAATTTGGAGTTAATAAGGGTCAGTGCTGATAAACCAGGGTGAATTTGGAGTTAATAAGGGTCAGTGCTGATAAACCAGGGTGAATTTGGAGTTAATGAGGGTCAGTGCTGATAAACCAGGGTGAATTTGGAGTTAATAAGGGTCAGTGCTGATAAACCAGGGTGAATTTGGAGTTAATAAGGGTCAGTGCTGATAAACCAGGGTGAATTTGGAGTTAATGAGGGTCAGTGCTGATAAACCAGGGTGAATTTGGAGTTAATAAGGGTCAGTGCTGATAAACCAGGGTGAATTTGGAGTTAATGAGGGTCAGTGCTGATAAACCAGGGTGAATTTGGAGTTAATGAGGGTCAGTGCTGATAAACCAGGGTGAATTTGGAGTTAATAAGGGTCAGTGCTGATAAACCAGGGTGAATTTGGAGTTAATAAGGGTCAGTGCTGATAAACCAGGGTGAATTTGGAGTTAATAAGGGTCAGTGCTGATAAACCAGGGTGAATTTGGAGTTAATAAGGGTCAGTGCTGATAAACCAGGGTGAATTTGGAGTTAATGAGGGTCAGTGCTGATAAACCAGGGTGAATTTGGAGTTAATAAGGGTCAGTGCTGATAAACCAGGGTGAATTTGGAGTTAATAAGGGTCAGTGCTGATAAACCAGGGTGAATTTGGAGTTAATAAGGGTCAGTGCTGATAAACCAGGGTGAATTTGGAGTTAATAAGGGTCAGTGCTGATAAACCAGGGTGAATTTGGAGTTAATGAGGGTCAGTGCTGATAAACCAGGGTGAATTTGGAGTTAATGAGGGTCAGTGCTGATAAACCAGGGTGAATTTGGAGTTAATGAGGGTCAGTGCTGATAAACCAGGGTTAATTTGGAGTTAATAAGGGTCAGTGCTGATAAACCAGGGTGAATTTGGAGTTAATAAGGGTCAGTGCTGATAAACCAGGGTGAATTTGGAGTTAATAAGGGTCAGTGCTGATAAACCAGGGTGAATTTGGAGTTAATGAGGGTCAGTGCTGATAAACCAGGGTGAATTTGGAGTTAATGAGGGTCAGTGCTGATAAACCAGGGGTAATTTGGAGTTAATGAGGGACAGTGCTGATAAACCAGGGTGAATTTGGAGTTAATAAGGGTCAGTGCTAATAAACCAGGGTGAATTTGGAGTTAATGAGGGTCAGTGCTGATATACCAGGGTGAATTTTGAGTTAATAAGGGTCAGTGCTGATAAACCAGTGTTTGGGTTT